>NC_064808.1:49215293-49257793 GCF_023721935.1 Panthera uncia | reverse complement strand
AAAATAAATAAACTTAAAAAAAAAAAAAGAAACCATACAGTTAAAGAAAAGAGGGTTATATATTTAGGATAAATATCAGAATATTAATGGAAATTATGCAATCATTTAATCTGTTTAGCTTAACATTTTTCAAATTCAAAAGTAAGAAATGGAGAGTTGTGAAGATAATGTTGACCTACACGATCTCCAAGTTTTCTTGTTGGTTCTAATGATAGTAACACAAATAAATATTTTTGAGTGATTCCTCTGAACAGGCGCTGGGAGAATTTACCTCATTTATTCTTCACAGCTCTAGGAAGTAGATTCCTTTTTTTTTTTTTTAATATGAAACTTACTGTCAAATTGGTTTCCATACAACACCCAGTGCTCATCCCAACAGGTGCCCTCCTCAATACCCATCACCCACCCTCCCCTCCCTCCCACCCCCCATGAACCCTCAGTCTGTTCTCAGTTTTTAAGAGTCTCTTATTTTTTGGCTCCCTCCCTCTCTAACCTCTTTTTTCTTTTTTTCTTCCCCTCCCCCATGGACTTCTGTTAAGTTTCTCAGGATCCACATAAGAGTGAAAACATATGGTATCTGTCTTTCTCTGTATGACTTATTTCACTTAGCATCACACTCTCCAGTTCCATCCACGTTGCTACAAAGGGCCATATTTCATTCTTTCTCATTGCCACGTAGTATTCCATTTTGTATATAAACCACAATTTCTAGCACTTTCAACAATAGATAGCTTTTTTAATATCCATATTACAGATGAGAAGACTGAGGCCTAGAAGTGGTTCAGTTCTCAGCTTGAAGTTGTAGGAAAAATTATTAAATGGGGAATATTCTTTTCCTATTTAATAGGCATTCATATTTCACAATTATAGAAAACATTTAATCAGAAGAAATATATTAAAAATTAGCATGTAGGTTGCTTAATAGAGATAAAGCTCCACCAATCCCTGGTTTCACCCAATGTGTTAGTATCTTTTTATAACTCACACTTCACACTTCCTCCAAGGACAAGATGGTAAGGATAGAGCAGGAACACATCTTGGGTGGCTGCTGTGGCTCTCTGCTGGCTACTGGCTATTCTTATCATTAATTTCTCTACAATTAGCATCTTATCCCTCAATCATGACCGCTGTTTTGAACTAAGAAATCTCACAATGAATCTTGAATTGTAATTTATAATGTATGTTTTTAAAAATCCTGTAGTGATTTTTGGTATCGAATCTGGAGAAGCTCAACTTTGTCAGAATCTCGGGACACACACTACCTTCATATTGACCACTTTGTGCTGGCAGTTGTCTGGATGTAATTTGAAATAACTCCTTTCAGTGTTCGATTCTCTATCATGTTTAAGTTCAATCATATTCTCACCTGGATCTTCCAGTTACCTCACAGGCAGCAACTCATTGACTCCTGTCTGGTTGGAGATTGTAAACTCATAGATGTCCTCATTTGCCCATTATATTGTGATACCATCTGCTTTTATTTTTCCAATAACATTGAGATACATAATAAGATTCTATACCCAGACTTGAATTTGTGCTGGAGAACTCAATCATTACAACACGCTTATTTTCACTTGTTTTTATTTCATTATTGGGGCCACATGTAGCAGTGTATGGGTTTTAGCCTTTGTTTTAATCTGGACATTTAATTGTTAAAAGCCTTTTTCTCCAGACCTCATTCTGGTTTGGGGCGAGATTCTAAACTTTCTAAAGTTGATACTGTGATGGGTGTTTCTACCAAAATTAGAGACCTGGAAAAAGGAACCATTTGTATATTTAATTAGGGAGAAATGTTCCTGGGGTAGTAATCAGTCTGGGCATTTAGATAAGCTGGACATACAATTCCACTTTTCAGATGCTCAGTGGTTTCCAAGAAACTGTCCAACCCACTGGTGAGGAATGAAGGGGCACAGAACATCTTAAAAGGAACCTCCTCATGGCTTGCTATTGTCCTCAGCTTTCTATTCATTCATTTAGTAAAGATTAATTCAACACTTGCTACTGGCTGAACATGGTTCTGAAAGGTGGGAATGCAGATAGGTGACGCAATTATGGTCTCTTCCTTTCAATATTTATCTTTCAGTCCAGTGGGGAAGAAAACACAAACTAACAATTTCAACCCAACTCCTGTGTAAGAGTACAAATGAAAACATTTCACATCAGGAGGAGAAAACAGACTTTTGCTTTAGAACAGAAGGAAAACTGAAGACCAGAAATGAAGCTAAATAAAAGGCTGAAGTGAAGTAGGGTCTGGATAAAACTATTGTTTGTTTCCTCTTTTATGTCAAGTGAAGTATTTTTGACACTAGAACTCCAAAAATACGTAACAATAGTGAATTGAAAAATTGCTTTCTAGAAGCTTTGAGGAAACATCATTACTCTGATATAAGGAAATCATAAATATTATGGACATTTTGATATACCAAAATAGCAAACTAAGAAGATTAGTTTTTGCCAAATGGATTTTATGGCCTCAATAACAATACTGCTTCATTTATTTTCATTATTTTCAGTGGAGTAAACACTTCACATGTAACTAATATATTTGGATTAACTCCTTTGAGCTTCCTTTTTTTCTGCGAAGGATTAGCAACAAAGCTAGATTTATGAACCTTGGGGGAGGGGTGTACCCTATTGAACTGCTCATCTGATTTTATACATGTTTCTAAACAACCATGTTCACAAGCCTCAAATGGTGCCCAGGAGAGTTGAAATTAACCAGGCCTCAGCTCCTTAAGGATGTGAGCACAGGCTAACCTGGACAACTACATAATTAGGGGTCGCCATGGAGTAGTACTCAGTCTAGGGCTGAGCCACTGCTGTGGCAAAAAACCCCCACTATTCCTGGCCTGGCGTAAGGGCCAGGTACTGTTCCTTCCTAATCCTTTTGGATTGTGCTTTCTCAGCCTCAGATTGTTTACTCAGACACGTGCACTGATCCACACTTGGCTGGATCCCCAAGTGGACCCTCTGCAGATGTCCAGAGTTCTGTCGTTGTGTTGCATGGCTCTCAGGTCCTCTGGCCTATGTGTGGTGAAGGACTTGTTCCCCTGTGGACTCTTGTCTCTGGATCCTCAACTCAGGGCTTTTTAGTTAAGGCCAGGCTCTGCCTGGGTTCTCTCCCTACTCTCAGTAAAAATGGGCATTTAATAAAAAAATATAAATTGTAGAAATAGATCCAAGAATACCTAGAATATACAAATAGGATAATAATCATGGAAGTAATCTAAAATGTGAAAGATTTCTCTAAAACCACACTTGTTTTGTTCAGATTTTAAAGACAGAATTCCCCATGCTACATAAGTTATTGAAGAATATTTATTTTCTTTTATTATTATTTTTTATTAAATTTTTTTGACATTTTAATTTTATTTCTGAGAGAGACAGAGCATGAGTGGGCAGAGAGAGAGGGAGGCACAGAATCCAAAGCAGGCTCCAGGCTCCAACCTGTCAGCACAGAGCCTGATGTGGGGCTTGAAGCCATGAACTGTGAGATTATGACCTGAACCGAAGTCAGATGCTCAACTGACTGAGCCACCCAGATGCCCCTTCTTTTATTATTTTTTCGAGAGGACATGATAAGGGAAAAGGGGCAGAGGGAGAGAGAGAGAATGTTAAGCAGGCTCCGTGCTGGGCATGGAGCCTGACACAGGGCTTAATCCCACAACTCTGGGATCATGACCTGAGCTGAAATCAAGAATTGGATGCTTAATCAGCTGAGCTGCCCAGGCACCCCTTGAAAAGTGTTTTAAACAATAGTGTCTAAGTTCATTTTACAAGCCAGTATAAACTTGCTACCAAAACCTGACAAAAATATGAAAATTACAGGCACTTTTCACCTGTAAATATAGATAAAAATATATCCTCAATAATATCATAGTAATGAGTTCACATAACATTTAAAGAATAATGTACCATGAATAAATAGGAATGTAGTTTTATAAAATCTACTAATATAATATTTTATACAGTAGACCAAAATTTAAAAAGTCACAGTTATCTCCATACACTCTAATGAAGCATTAATAAAAATTCAGTATCCATTTTTGTTAGAGACTCTTCCTACGCCAAAAATATAACAGGATAAAATGTATCCATTTTGCAATATCAGCTGATAGCATTCTTAATACTAAAGCAGAAGGAATCTGATTGAAGTAAGAAATAAGGCAGAGATATTGCCATCATAATTATTTTGTATTGTTTATGGTGTCAGCATATGAAAAAAAGCAAAAGGAATTAAATAAGGAGATGAAATATAATGATGTGCTGATAACATGATCATTTACATTTAACTGCTCATAAATGAGGAAGGAGCTATGCTTTCAATGTCAAGAATGAAACAGTAGGGGAGCCTGGGTGTCTCAGTCAGTTAAGCATCCAACTTCGGCTCAGGTCATGATCTCACAGTCTGTGAGTTCGAGCCCCACATCCGGCTCTGTGCTCACAGCTTGGAGCCTGCTTCAGATTCTGTGTCTCCCTGTCTCTGACCCTCCCCCGTTCATGCTCTGTATTTCTCTGTCTCAAAAATAAATAAACATTAAAAAAAAAGTTAAAAAGAATGAAACAGTAGTTTCCACCTCCCTCATTTTTCAAAATGAGAAAATTAGAAAATTTCTAATTAGAAAAATTAGAAAATTCATTTTTCAAAAAGAGAAAATTAGAATGTTTCTCCACCCTAGTTTCCTCCCATTGCCCTTTGCAGTTTTGAATCATTGGAATTTTAGATGCTTATTGTTTTATGTAGCCCCTCTGGCAAAAATAACTAGTGACCTGAAACTAATATAACACTATATGTTAATTATACTTCAATTAAAAAAGAAAAAAAAAACTAGTGACAATGGTATTTAATTCCATTAGGGTATTTTAAAATCATGTAGTATAAATTTTGTTGGTTTTCAATACTTACCGCCAATTTTTTGTACTATCTTCCCTTTTACTATGTTTTTAAAAACTTTAGTTATTTTATGGTCGGTGGTTGTCAGATTTTGACTTCTTATATGGTTGGGAATGTTTTTCAGTGGATTCTCAAATGAATGCTTGCAAGACCAGATAGAAAATGTTTGTGTGTCTGTCATTTTAAAGATTCTGTAGTTAACACTAAACTGTTTTCTGGCTTTTATTATTGTAGAGCAGACATCTGAGGCAAACAGGACTCTTTGTGGTTCATCTTTTCTTTTTACTTGAATGCTGGTTTGCATTTATTTTTTCATCCTTAGAATTACAAGGTTTATGAGATTACACCTTCCCCACCCCCCCACCTCCCCATTACATTTGCTGTGAACAAAGTGAAACGCTTCAACCTGAAAATTCAGGTGTTTTTTTAGTCTAAGATGCATTTTTCTTTCACTTAATTGATTTTGAACCACACAACATATTTAAAGAATAACACACCATGAACAAATAGGAATGTGGTTTTTTAAAAATCTATTAATATAATCTTTTATATCAGTAGACCAAAAGAAACAAGAACACACAATCATATCTGTAGATCCCAAATGAAGCATTCATGAAAATTCAATATCCCTTTTGATACAAGCTTTTAGGAAACCAAATAGAGAATGCATTTCTATTTCTCTTTTAAGAATGCTTCTTATATGTGTGTTTCATGTGCTAGATTTGTCTTCCATGCCTCTAGTATTTCTCCTGTCAGGAGAAACCTGTCCACACAGGATCCTTTATTTTGAGGTTTAAGAGTTTTTCCTGAACATGTATTTACTTTGTTACCTCAGTTTTTTGTCATAGCAAATCTCCATTTGAGAAATTTAACAATCATGTTTTTCAAACCCTAAAAAAGATCTCCTAATTTCGTATGGTGTTTTTCTTATAATTTTGTATTCTATTTTCATAAATCATAATGCACCACAAAATCGTGGTAAGTCGGTGAATGGTATATTTTCTAATGATTAAAAAAATTGTTTTTAATGTTTATTTATTTTTGAGAGAGAAAGAGAGCGAGCTGGGGAGGAGCAGAGAAAAAAGGAGACAACGGAAACTGAAGCAGGCTCCAGGCTCTGAGCTGTCAGCACAGAGCTCTATGCAGGGCTTGAACTCATGAACCATGAAATCATGACCTGAACTGAAGTTGGATGCTTTACCTACTGAGCCACCTAGGTGCCCCTCTAGTGATTTTTTTTTAAGTTTGTTTATTTATTTTGAGAGAGAGAGAGAAAAAGCGTGAGTGGGGGAGGGGCAGAGAGAGAGAGAGAGAGAGAGAGAGAGAGAGAGAAAGAATCCCAAGCAGGCTCCACACTGTCAACGCAGAGCCCAATGTGGGGCTCAAACCCATGAACTGTGAGATCATGACGTGAGCCCAAGTTGGATGCTTAACCGACTGATCCACCCAGGCACCCCTAATGATTTTTCTTTTTAGGGCAAGCAGTCTGTTTACTTGGGGTGGCCAGGGGGTGGGACATGCTCAGATTTGTCAGCTTAGTCTCTCTTTTTCCCTGTTGAATATTTTCATAGTCTAATTATCTTTGCTCTTTTTCATTTTATCTGCTGAGGGATGTCTCTATTTTAGCAGAGGGGAAGCAAGGTGGCCTTAGTCAGAGACCCTTTTGGTCCCTTTCAAATACTTGAAGCACCAACATATACAAGGAGCCATTCTAGATTTTGTCAGGTTTTACTTTGCCATTGTAAAGTTCCAAAAGCCTGTAAGGAAAATTAGAACTGTAGAGCTAGGAGTAGTCAAAGCAAGGAGCATTGTCTTGGTGCTGAAAAGATAGGTTTCCATGTCTGTTGTGAAAACCCAAATTAGAGAACAATGTGTTTTCATTTTTCTTCCTTTTCTTCCTGCTCCTCTGCTCCCATTCTCCTCCTCTTAGTTTTATCTATTTTTGTCTTGGTTTCCTTTTTAATGCTTATTGAAAAATATATCATACATGCAGAAAAGAATGGAAATTTACTTATACGGTTTAGAGAAAAATTGTAAAGTGAACACATATGTAATCACTACCGGTCCAGCCAGCACACAAGAAGTCACTCCCCTACTGCCACTCCCCAGTGTAACTAATTTCTCTCCCTCCCCCAGAGGTAAAGACTTCCCTGACTTTTGTATGCTCACGTTCTTGTTTTCTTTATACTTTAATAACCTAGCTGTGTTCTTAAATAATGTGATCTAGTTATGCTGGGTTTTATTTTATATGAAAGGAATTATACTGTATTTTTTCTTTGGTGACTTTATTCTTTCACTCAATATTTGTGGTATTTATCCATGTTCTTGAATGAAGTAGAAGTTTGTTAATTTTCATTGCAGTGCTAATTTTCATTACATTGTGTAAGTATACCATCATTTATTTGCCCATTTTGTGGTTGTAAATATCAGCATAATTTCCAGTTTGGGACAGTTTTGAACAATGTCCCTCTCAGTATCTCTGGGCCTAGAATATTTACTAAATAATGCGAAGCTGCTTTTCAAGTACTGTGGCCTCAACATATAGTTCACCTACTCATGTTTGTGAATACCTCACAAACTCACTTCCTTCCAACTCTTAATGTCAGCACACATTCACTTACTAGTCAGTGTGATGGGTGCTCAGCTCAGTACCAAAGCAATCCCCTGGGTATTTGGGGTAGAGGAGGCAGCTTTTTGTCTGTCTTTGTATTACCCTGAGGGTACAGCTCTTTGGAGGGAGGCTCTCCTTCTAGAATCCTTGCCAAAATGCACCCTGGATTTGGTCTTCTGTCCTAGGCTAAAGAAAGCTTTGGAAACTACTGTTAAAGGAGATTTGGTAGTGTCCTCCTAGCAAAAGTTTCTTTACTTACATTTTCGCCTGATCATTTTTTACTATTTGGGCAGATCTTTGATGCATTCAAGATTTATTTTTGTTCTATATATTTTGTCCAAAAGTTTAGTTTTTAAGTTCTTTTAATCTCTCCAGAACAGGTCAGGTTGGTTCAAATAGCCTTAAGTCTACACTCTTTTTCTTTTATAATTGGCACGATTGCCTGGTTTAGATATCACCACAGCAGGGCGCTCACCTTCATTAGCTGGTAATCTGCTGTGGGGCTGGATTCTTTCTTTGGACAGTGTCATTTTCCCTTAGGTGTCAGTAGGAATTAAATAGGCCTCCTTTCCTTCAAGGTCTCAAGTTTGCCCTCCTTTCAGCACCAAATGAAGGTGCAGTGAAGGTGACTAGGGAACTAGCTCTGATTAATTAGGAATTGCGTTGACATTACTTTCCACTTATTCCCAGATAGGCTTTTCAGTCTCTTGCAGGAAATTATAGTATTCTTATTTCCAATCTTATATCCTTATATCTTTAAATATATTTCTAATGTAACTGACAGGCAAAATATAACCTTCCATAGTCCCCTCACTGATTGACTTTCCCCCCCTTCAGTATTTCCTTTTAGAATTTGGAAGGGATTAGAGATAGAAGTTTAGCTAATATGTTCATGATGCTACCCTGACCAATAGTTCTGTCTTGTGTATTCAGAAACAGTGTTATTTAGTGTGTAAGTCTTCATGCTGTTATGGATTTGGGGAATGTATCCTACTCCTCAGCTATTTAGGAAACTTGTGCTACTGTTTTTTTTCAATTTCAACTTCTCCCCCTCTATTGGTTTTCCTCCATCAGGATATTTTAAAGTTTATTTATTTATTTTAAAAGAGAGTGAGCACATGCACACATGCATGTGGGAAGGGGGAGGGACCGAGAGAGAGAATCCCAAGCAGGCTCACTGTCAGCATGAAGCCTGATGTGGAGCTTAGTCTGATGACTTTGGGATCATGACCTGAGCCGAAATTAAGAGTCAGATGCTTAACCAACTGAGCCACCCAGGTCCCCCTCTCCATCAGCATTTAAATGTGCTCAAGTCTGTGAAAAAACCCTTCTTGATCACCAGACTCTCTCTAGCTATTACCCTATGATTCTCCTTCCCTTTGTAGCCACATTTGTCTCTGTTTTCTTATCTTCAGTCTTGTGGGGTTCTTCCCTGAATGAGAAACTTGGAAATCAACCTGCTAAGTTCCTTACAATTTTATTTTATATTTTAACTGGGAATACATCAAAATTGTAGATAAATTTTGTGTGAATTAACATTTTTAAAATATTGAGTTTTCTCATTCAAGAATACAGTTCATTTTTTTCTATTTGATAAAATGTCCTTCATACCCGTAGGTAAAATGGAGTCATTTTCTTTGTATAGATTTTATTAGCTTCATTTCAATGTAACACTTTTTCTTCATACAGTGAATGCTTTTCTTAAGTCTGTTCTAATTATTACTGCTGGTTGGTATAGGAGGCTATTGGTCTCTGTAGACTTCTCCCATGTAGAACCAACTTACTCAACACTGATAACTTTTGATAGTTATTTAGTTGATTCTATTGTATATTCTGAGGAGGCAATCACATAGTTTGCAAAATAGCATTTTTTATCTCTTTTTTCCTAATATTTATATCTTTATATTTTTCTTGTCTTACTAAAATGGATACAACTCTCAATAAAAAATTTTTCAGTAGCAGTGATAATGAGAATCATCATTAACTGTGTTTTGTGGGATTCCTTCTAGTATTTAACATAAGGCATGGTATTTGCTGTGGGGGTGTGTTGAGAGACTTTTACTTTTTCCTATTTGCTACAAGTAGAGAGGTTTTGGTTTGTTTGTTTTAAACTAAGAATAGTTGGGGTGCCTGGCTGGCTCAGTCAGTAGAGTGTGTGACTCTTGATCTTGGAGTTGTGAGTTTGAGCCCCATGTTGGGTGTAGAGATTACTCAAAAATAAAATCAAACAAACAAAAACAAAGAATAGTTGTTTAGCATTAACACCTGCTTATGTCATATCTATCAAACAGGTCATATGTTTTCCGTTATACTGATAATGTAGAACTATCTTCAGATGAACCCTACATAGACATGATGTATCATTTTTAATGCACTGCTGGATTCAGTTTTCTAATATTGATTTATAACTTTTTCTTCTACTAGGTGAGTCTACTCTGTAGTTTGTGTTTGTTTGTTTTTCTTTTCTAGTTTAGGTATTAGGGTTAGGTTGGCCTGATACAATTCTATTCTACTGTGAGTCTGTGTATTACTTGCAGGTAATATGGTGATGTCCATACAGTACTCCAAAGAATCAATAGATGAACTGTTAGAACTAATAAGCGAGTAAGCAAGATTGCTGGGTATCAACTTATAAAAATAGGTACCATTCTTCTACATGGGTGGTTATTATTTCTAGCAAACAGAAAATAAGCTAACATTATAGTCATGGCAAAAAAGCATAAATTGTATGGAAGTTAACCTACCAAAGTCTTTGAAAGACCTTTAAGTAGAAAAATATGAAAGCTGTAGGAGAACCTAGGGGCACCTGGGTGGCACGGTCGATTAGGTGTCCGACTTTGGCTCAGGTCATGATCTCGTGGTTTGTGGGTTTGAGCCTTGCATCCAGCTCCACACTCACAGTGCAGAGCCTGCTTGGGATTCTCTCTCTCTCCTTCTCTATGCCCCTCCCCCACTTGCATGCGTGCTTTCTCTCTCTCTCTCTCTCTCAAAATAAATAAATAAAAACAAAGAAAAGCTGTATGAGAACCTTTAAAGAATACTTAATGTCCCATGTTTTTAAGGCAGATTGACAGCATTGTGGAGGCTAAAATTCTTTACATGTTAACATATAGATAAAATAAGATTTGAACAAATATTCTAGATTTTTCCTCGAAAAACGTAGTTTACATATATTACATATATTAATCTTTTCTCAATTTTAGATATAAATATCTTCTTCCAGATGATAATTCATCTGTTACCTGTTACCTTTGTCTGTGGTAAACTTGACCAAAAAAGAATCCTTTTTTTTCTTTGAGATAGAGAAAGAGAGTGGTGGAGGGGAAAGGGGAAAGAGAGAGTAGGAGAGAGAATCTTAAGCAGGCTCCCTGCCCAGTGAGGGGCCCAACATAAGGCTCAGTTGAGATTGAGATCATGACCTGAGCCAAAATCAAGAGTCTGATGCTTAACTGACTGAGCCACCCAGGTTCCCCTGGAGAATCCTTATTTTTGATGTAGACAGAGCCATCAATACTATTTTTTTTTTGTCTGTTTAAAAAAGTATTTTTCCACCTCAAAGTTACAAGATATTCTCCCACCTCTTTTTCTTCACTTCTTTTTTCCTAGAGAAAGAGGCATTTATTCTGCCCTGTAAGCACACCTCTCCCACATCTTTTTCTCTTAGAAAATAAAATGTTCATTAATTAAAAAATAAACAAGATAAAAAAGATTCACAACTAGTGAAGAAATTTTTGAAAAAGAACAAAAGAAGAGACTTACCCTAGCAGAATTTAAGACTTATTACATAGTAAGGTGGGAATGGCAAAAGAACAATGGAACAGAATAGAAAGCCCAGAAATGGTTATAGGTTTTATGTATAGATCATATACATATATATGTATATTATATAAGTGTAAGACTCCATATATAGTATAGTGTAGTTATATATTATATATATGTAAGACTCCATATATAGTAGAGGTAACAGTGAGGATAAGGATTATTCACTAGGTGTTGTTGGGGAAAATGGGTTCATTCCATTGAGAAAAATAGGAAATCACTGCCTTACATCATATACATGGATAAATTTAAGATCAGATAAATTAAGACTAACATGTAAATACTAAAGTTGTAGACCTAGTGGGCAAGGGATCAATATCTTTAAAATATAGAATTCAATGTATGTCAGACTAAATAGAAAAATGGGCAAATGAGAACAATTTACAGAAGGGGAGTGTTGAATGGATAACATGTATGTGAAGAGCTGTTTGATTTCACTAGTAGTTAGGGAAATGAAAATTAGAACCATGAGATACCACCTTATACTCATCAGACTCAACAAAAATTGGAAATTGAATGTGAGAGAAGAGGAACATTTATGCTTTGCTGGTGAGTGTATAAAATAGTACAGTCATTCTGGAGAGAAATGTAGCAGTATTAGTGGAAATTAAAAAGGCTTATGCTATATGATTGAATAATTCTGACCCTGGGAATTAACTAAAGAACTCCCTCCCAACTACCCCACCCAGCCCAGGGTCTAATAAGGAGGCATGTATATGAATATACATTGCTGCTTTGGGGTGGGGCATGAAATTGCAAGCCCATTGTCCAACCTTGAATCTAGTCATTGCCTTTGAATGCACTCTCTCCATAATCTCAGTTCCTACCTCTTGCTTTCAGAAGATAATCCACTGCCTTATATTTTACTCTTTTGGATCTGATGATTCTTTATCATTGCCACAACCAGAAGTATGTTTGAACACACCATATTTTCATAAAACTTTATATCCTGTGTATCCTCATTTCCTTCCTTACCCAGCTTATAGTCCATGGTCCAACACTTCATTACTCCCTCAGTCCCCTTGTCCTTCTTTTGCTCTGACATTCTTATGTGGCAAATCCCAATTCTGTTAGATCTAGCTCTCCTCATACTCCACAGCTGTGCCAAGGGAGCTGAATATGACTGGAGAAAAACTCATTCCGGCCCCCTTCGCCCCCCTGCCCCTGGCTAGTATCACTTTAAGTGTATGGTCATACATATCAAGTGGAGTCAATGCTTCCAGTGTCACCAATCGATTCATCCCCTCACTCTTCTAATAACTTTTTTACATCTTCTCTCTTCTCACACCACCAGCATATATGGCCTCCTCCTTACTCATAACTGTTGATCTTCTTATTTCACCAAGAAAATAGAAGCTCCATGAAAACAGGACTTGATTTTGTTTTGTTCATTGGGCCTAGAACATCTGGCACATAGTAGGCACTCAATGTGTAAATGTATGCTGAATAAATGAGTGATGGGTGCATGTGATGGAATACTAGGTAGCAGTCAGAATCAATAAGTGTGTTGTACACAGAGCAGCCTGGATAGATAATTAAAACAATGATGATTTCAAAATAAGCAAGAGTGAGGTTAACAATAAGATATCCTTTAAGTAAATTTAAAACACGTATTGCAAAACAGCACTAAAGTTACATATAAGATAGTTCTATTTTTCAGGAATGCATACATGTTCAAGACTATATGGAATACATTTGACTGGGTGCCCATGAAGGAAAATGCCATGAAAATTCCATGAAGGAATAGCAGAGTGGATAGGAAACTAGGAGGAAAAAAACCAAAAACAAATAAACTATAACAAGGGAATGGCCTTGCACAAACTGATAATGACTTGTGGAGCATCATCAATTCAATTCCCTGCACCTGGGGTTTAACTTTTTATATTAATAAAAGGAAAAAATAAATGATCTGTTCAGGAAGAGAAAGGGCAGCTAGTGTGGTCTGGCACTTCAGAATAAAATCCTCTGTATCCTAGTGTGTAAGGATGCTCAACAGAAAGTTCAGCCTCTAGCTTGCTTGCTCTCAACGAGATTTCTTCAGTTCCATTGTCAGTAGGAACCAGATGGGTCACATATACACACATATACACACATGGTAGCATGAGCTGCAAGCAGAATAGCCACTGACTCTTAGCCAACTGGCATTTGAGAATGTGAGCCTCCTGTTGCCAGCTATTCTCTATTTTTCTTCTTTTTTAAGGCTTTATTTATTTTGAGAGACAGAGAGAGAGAGGGAGAGAGAATGAGTGAGGGAGGGGCAGAGAGAATTGAGAATCTGAAGCAGGCTTCCCATTGGCAGCTCAGAGCCTGACGGGGGACTCTATCTCATGAACCAAGAGGTCATGACCTGAGCCAAAATCAGGAGTTGGACACTTAACTGATTGAGCCACCCAGATGCCATCTCTATTTTTCAAAAGAAGGCAGAAATACAACTTTTATGTGAAAACTCCCACATTTAAATTATTTTCAATTTAATTTATAAAGTTAAAATTACTATGTGAGTCCTGATTTGGCTCATGGACTAATGATTTAATATATATGAACAGATGTAAAAGCCTTCCAGTTGCTAATTTCTACCCCATATACAGAACTTCCAGTCAGTCTTATTCCCTTATTATTAAAGATGAATGGACAACTATGAATCACCAGATATTTAAGGAATGCCTACAGCATAACCAAGGTATACATACTGAAAACTGATCTCTTGGGGAACAGAGATAATTCTGGAAACAGAAGACAAGTTTAACTGTATCATATGTAGTAATCTCCTTCACAAGTCCAATAACTATTTTTGAACTGTAAGTTCTGTAGGGTCAGAAATTAGTGTCCTTATTGGCTTGTTGTGCTTATGGGCAATTTGATACCTATTCTAGAATGTTATCCACATTGCAAAATCCTGCTGTGTTATTGGATTCATCACCTCTGACTCTTTCTCCACACTATTTGCAGAATAAGAGAAATGTCCTCACGTTACCACAGAGTGCCCAGGTTGCTGACAGAACGATGACAAATTTAACTCTGGTGAGAAACACCACCATGTCAGTACTGTGTATCGTTCTTGAGATGCATCAGGCTCCATAGGCCTAGGACAGGATTTGATGACAGGACTTTCTTTGTGGCTTTTGCATTATGTTACTCTAGGATATTTTTAGAACTATGTAAAAAGAAAGTGTCAATTCTTTCATATCTTCTTCCATTTCTTTTTCTAGAGTAATGAGACAGAATAAGGCCACGAGCAAATATTTTAGTCTAATAGGCTATATGCTTTTAAGGAATAATTAGAGCAAATCACAGACTTCCTTAGTTTGAATTCCAGTTTTACCAGGGATTTGTGCTTTAAGGTTGGTGAATTCTGAGCTTTTAATGGAAAAGTTGAACAGAAGAATTTGAATATCTTTACCATTTATTCCTTAAATAAAATTCTGTGCTTTTAATGATTCTGTTAGTGACTGTATTTGACTCTCCATTCAAAGGTATTTGCCTCTTACTACAGAGTTCTTATTCTCTTTTTTGTTTAACTAAAATATACCGACCAACTACCAAAGCCTAAAGCTGGGGTGTGGTGGGGAGGGATGCGAAGATAAATCAGCTGTAAGCTCTGCTCTCAAGATTGTCATGCTCACCATGCTGAAAGTCATTGTTTGTTTGCATTAGGTCCAGAAAGAGTGCCATGTTATACTTTTCCAGAAATAGAATAATATAGTGGCTCTGGAGTCAGGCTGCCTGAATTCAAATCAGCTCTGCAATTTAACAGCTATGTGACCTTGGGTAAATCACTAAACCATTCAGTATCTCTGTTTTCACAACTGTAAAGTTGTAGTAAGAAATAGTACCACATAGATTGCTGTGAAGATTTAATATAATACTATTTGTAAAGGCTTGGGGAGCTGTGTCCTAGAACAAAATCTGTGAACTATTATCGCCATAATCCTCACTCCCTCTTTATGAATGGCTGGGATTTTTAAGTCTCAGGCCCCAGAAAGTGTTTAGAGAATGGGAAGTTTGAAATAGCAACACCTTCCTATTTCAGAGAAAGTTCTGGGGTTTTGGAAGAGTATATTCTTGTATCTTTCATCCCACAGACTTGGTCTTGCACAGTGATGCCAGCTGGTATGATTTAAGGAAAATCTCCCTGAACTAAACCTTTTTCTTGAGAGACTGGATGAACAAACACTCCCAGAGAGACATAAATTGGCTTTCAGAAACTAACACTCTTGTGTGCTTTGATTTAATCAGCTTGCTTTCCTGATGCTAAATTGAACCCAAAAGAAGGAATAGAAATTTTACTGGGATAAGAATAAAGTGAGGAAGATAATGACATTATTGGATGTCAGCATAAAAGTAATGATGCATAGTGGGTCAGAGAAAAGGAGGAGAGAACATAGTGAGGTTGAAAGAGGCAGCAATAGGGAAATAAAAGTGACAGAGATTGAGGAAGGGTGTATTGGGAGGTGTGTTATATATAGTTGGAGATAGGAGAGAAGGCAGAGTACTCTAAACCCTTGCTACTCAAAGTGTGGTCTTCAGGTCAGTTGCAGCATGTCACCTGGGAGCTTGTTAGAAATGTAGCATCTCGGACTCCATCTACAAATAAAATCTGCACTTGAGAAAGATCCCCAAAGGACTTGAATGCACATTAAACTTTGAGAAGGGAGCATAAAAGACACAAGTCCCTATTGTCTACTGTGATGAGAGAAGCATGTAGGGTGTATAGTGGAAGGGGGCAGCCTAATGGATGAGGTGGAGATGGATATGTGGATCCAAAAATCTTCCAGGAGAAAAGCGGTTATAGAGTAGTTAAGCTGACTGTGAATTATATTTTAGTCTCCACCCTGGCTATCAGAGCCTCAGTGTTATGAAACAAAGCCTGGAAGTTTTTAAGGATTAAAGTTACTGGAGGTTCCTAAAATATTCTGATATTATTAGGTATTGGTTTTCATTTTCAGCATTTGGTGCTGAATGTACATTTTTGTTCTTTTTATTGAGTTACTGGGTTGGGGAGGCTGTATTATGGGGAGTTATGCAGAGGTAATTTTAGGCAGGAAGTCATTCCCATCAGCTTCCAAATGTTCTTGTCTCATATTCCTTCAAGGGGCCTTTTGCCGATCTTACCTCTTTTTTTTTTAAATATTTATTTATTTACTTATTTATTTTTGAGAGAGAAGGAGAGAGTGGGAGAGGGGCAGAGTGAGAGGGAGACAGAGAATCCAAAGCATGCTCTGCACTGTCAGTGCAGAGCCTGACGTGGAACTTGAACCCATGAGCCACAAGATCATGACCTGAGCCGAAGTCAGACGCTCAATCAACTGAGCCACCCAGGTGGCCCTGCAAGTCTTATTTCTGAGCATCTTTTGGAAGTTTTTGTTTTCATGTTGTGTCATTGGCCATCTCTTCTCTCACTTCGCACAACAAACTTCTATAGGTTGTGTCATTTATTCTTGTGAGTTCTACCACGAACAAATTGCTGTCTGAGATTTATATTCAGTCTTGTTCAGTTTTCAGAGCCCTAGACCTACTGCTCAGTATCTTACTAAATATTCAGTAGGCAACTCAGACTCAACAGATCACAAACTAAATTCATCTTCTCTTTGAAATGCTTTCTCTTTTCTCTATTCTCAATGAATGCCATTAACATGAACTCATTCCTGTGTGCCTGAGGTTGGGGCATCAAAAGTATAAGATTAGCCCAAAATATCTTGATTTGAAGCAAGGATTTGATAAAAATTTATGAGGGTTTGTCAAAAAGACACAGTAGCCAGAATGAAGAACAGCTGGGACGATTTGAGCATCAAAATAAGTAATGACTGTAACAGATTATAACCTGTGGATTAAAATAAGGATTAATTAGTCTAAATGAATGGACAAATAAGTGAATATAGGAAAAGTAAAAGCTCTTTCTTATAGTACATATCAACAAGTAAGCATAGAAGAAATGATAGAGTTACAAAGTCATTATTAGCAAACATCACAGTAATTATTTAGTCAAGAACCATCAATAGAGTCTAAAAAAACTTTTGAGTAAAAGTTTGAAGATGAATAGGATAGCAATGTAATTTCAAAGGATCTCCCTATAAAGTCCTTCTTAATTACCAAGGGAAAACTGTAATTTTATAGAGAAGAATTTTGATGGGCACCACCTTCATCCAGTGATGAGAGTTAACCTCACTAGGAATGGTACATATCAATATTGTGTTCTTGCTAAAATACCCTGAGAAGAACACGGCATTACTTCTGTGACATTCCTGCCAAAAATACATAACCTGAATCTAATACTGGGGAGATGTGAGTAACATCAAATTGAGGGGAACTCTACAAAATAACTACCTTGTACTGTTCAAAAATGTCAACATCAGGAACCAGGGAAGACTGAGACTGTTCCAGACAAAAAGAATAAAAAGCAGTAATGGTGAAAGAAATGTAACACTTGATCCTCAGATGGATCTTGAACCAGAAGATCCTTGTACTTTTCTTTGCTATGAAATGCATTACTGGGGTAATTTGTGAAATTTGAATGGAGTTTATGGATTTTATGGTCTCAGTGTTAGATTTCTCAATTTTATGGTTGTATAGGAGAGTGTCGTTTCCTCTAGGAAACAGCAGTAATGGGTTATCATGCCTGCAACCTATTCTCCACTAACTTAGAAAAGAATGTGTGTCGTGGTGGGGGTGAGGCACAAGAGAAAGAGAAAGATAGAGAAGGAATGATGAACATGTGTCAAATGTTAACACTTGGGAAACCTGGCTGAAGGCATGCAAGAGTTCTTTTTGCTGTTCTTGCAACCTTTCTGTAACTTTGGTAATTACTAAAAGATAAAAAAGTTTTGGAAAAAAATCACTGTTTCTCTGACCTTTTTTATTTCCTAACTGCAGCTTCCTTCTAATGATTCCCAGAGCACATGGGAGCAAATTAGTGAACTATAGGATGAGGAAGTATAAAACATGATGGTTAAGCTTCTGGGCTCTTTGTCAGACTGCCTGAGTTCAAATCCCATCCCTGTGTGATTTTGAGACAAGCCTCTTAAGCCCTCCATGTCTCTTTCCTCATCTGTAGAATGAGAATAATACGAATGCTTATTTCATGATGGTTTGGAGAGGATTAAATCATTTAATGGTTACATGTAAAACACTTAGTACAGTGCCCAGCATATGGCAAATAACTAAATTAATATCTATTCAGTTTTTTTTCAAAGGACTTATTGAGAGAGATTACCACTAAAGAATAGCTGGTTTGTGTGGCATTTTGTTTACTGGAATCTATATTGTGTGGCTTGTGTGGCTGGCAATCCTATGCAACCTCCCACATCCACATAATACTGAATTAATTCAATGTCTCCAAGCCATGAAAATGCAAGTATTACATTACTTCTGTGTTACAGAAGTATTACAATACTTCAAGTATTACAGGCTGAGGAATCACCCCTACATGAGGTTGTTGATTAATTATAATAATGAGTGGTTTGGGTGTTGTTGTTGTTGTTGTTGTTGTTGTTGTTGTTAATGTAACTTATAAACCACTTGCCACCACTGCCCAGAACCATCAGAGAATAGGGAGGATGGAGGGAAGAATGAGGCAGCTACTTTTAGTGAGAGATTCAGAAGAACAGAACAAGCGCAGTGCTGCAGGCAATGCCTAAGACTGATTCCATGAGCTATTTAGAAGCTTATTTTAAGAAATATTGGATTTTATCAGGTCAGTGAGGTAGAAAGAGCTCAGCTTGCTTGTGGTGCTTCTGGAATACAAGAAATGTATCTGTACTAGAGCTTAGAGGAGAAGTGTAGGAAAGGAGATAATAAGGAAAAAGAACTGGATGAGGGACAAACAATTAAAATCTCATGCTTCTGGCTCTCAGTCCAAAATAAAATCCTGCCCAAGTGATACTCAACATAGAGTGTCTTTGAAGGGTATGATGGTGGTTAAGAGCACCAGTTATAGAGCCAGACAAGTCTGTAGGTGAATCTTGACTCTGTTACCTAATAACCCAACAGTGTGATCTCGTATAAGTTACTTAACTTCTCTAAGCCTTAGACAAATATAAAATGGGGATGATATTACTTGCTTTACAGTGTTATGTAAGCATCATATGAAGTATTATTAGAATGCCTGTCACATAATGTATTCAATAAATATTGGCTCCTATTCTGATAAGAATCATAAAGCAATGACAAAATAAAGGCAAAATTTGGAAGAAAAAAATCTAGTCATCTTTGAAGATGAAGTTAACATTGTTTCAATTTTTTAACTTTTTATTTTGAGATAAGTATAGATTCATATTAAGTTGTGAGAAATAATACAGACAGATCCCAGTTTACCTTACCTCTACTCAGTTTACTCAGAGTACCCTTTCCTTGACTTCTGCATGACACTAGACAGTTAATGCACTTCTATAATTTGGTAATTTTAGGAATCTTATATAAATGGAATCATACAGCATAGAACCTTTTGCAGTTGGCTTTTTGTTTACACATCATAATTTTGTGGGCATTCATCCAGGTTTTTGTGTGTATCAATAGTTCGTTTCTCTTTATTGCTGAGTAGTATGTCAAGATACGAACGTATCACAGTTAAACTAACTGTTCACCCACTGAAGGATTTGGGGGTTGTTTTAGCTATTATGAATGAAGCAGCTGTAGACATTTGTTCACGGGTTTTTGTGTGAATCTGGGATAAATGCCCAGGAGGACAGTTGTTAGATCATATGGTAGTTGCATGTTAGTTTTTAAAAATACTGCCAAACTGTTTTCCATAGGGGTGTACCGTTTTACATTTACACTAGCAATGTATGAGGGATTCAATTTCTGTGCAACTTTGGTGTCTGTTTTTAATTTTAGCCATTCTGATACGTGTGTAATGACATCTCATTTGTTGTTTTAATTTGAATTTCCAAAATGGCTAATGATGTTGAACATCTTTTCATGTGCTTATTTGCCATTTACTTATTCTTTTTGGTAAAATGTCTTTTTATGCCCTTTTTCTGTTTTTTAATTGGATTGTTTTATTACTGATAAGTTTTGAGAACTCTTTATATATTATATATAATACTTCTTTGTCAAATAGATGGTTTGCAAATATTTTCTTCTACTCTCATAGCTTGCCTTTTCATCCTCTTAACAGCTTCTATAGAGAAAATGATTTAATTTGATCAAGGTCAAACTTATTAATTTTTAGTTTTATAGATCATGGTGACAGGTCTAAGAAATATTTGCTTAGCTATGGTTCCCAACGATTTTCTTCTAGATTTTTATAAAATACTATAGTTTTACATTTACATTTAAGTCTATGATCCATTTTAAGTTAATATTGTATAAAATGTGAAACTTAGGTCAAGGTTTTTGCCTATGGATGTCCAATTGGTTCAGCACCATTTGTTGAATTACCTATATTACCTGTGAATCTTTTTAACAATCTATCAGGCATATCCATTTGGGTTCCAAGGCATTGGGTTCCCAGACATTTCTGGGTTCTCTGTTGTTTTCCATTGTTCTGTTTGCCAATAAAACATGGTCTTGATTACTGTAGCTATATAAAAAGTCTTAAAACTGAGTAGACTGTTTGCTCCTAATTCTTGTTTTTCAAAATTATCCTAGTTCCTTTGCCTTTCCATATAAATTTTAAAATAGTCTCATCTCATCTGGATCTACAAACATTCTTTCTGGGACTTTGGTAGAAGTCGTATTAAACCAGCATATCAATTCGAAGGACAATTGACATCTTTACTGTGTTGAGTCTTAGAATCCATGAACCCAATATGTCTCTCCATTTATTTTAATCTTTGATTTCTTTCATCAGCATTTTGTAATTTTCAACATGCAAATCCTATATATGTTTTGTTAGATTTATACTTCTGTGTGTCATTTTTCTAGTGATTGTATATGGTATTATATTTTAAATTTCATTCATGTAATCATTATTAGCATAATAATATTTGTATATTTATCTTGTATCCAGTTACCTTGCTGAACCTATTTACTAGTTCTAAGATAATTTTGTAGATTCCTTGATATTTTCTGTCTAGAAAATCATGTCATCTGCATGTAGGATTTTATTTTTGCCTTTTCTATCTATATGCCTTTTATTTCTTCTTCTTGCATTATTACATTGGCTGGAACTTCCAGCACTATGTTGAATAGAAGTGGTGAATACTTTGTCCCAGTTGTTTGGAAAAGTATTTAGTCTTTTTCCATTAACTGTAATGTTATCATAGGGGTTTTTATAGATGCTTTATCAAGTTGAAGAAGCTCTCTTCTATTTCTATATTGCTAAGAATTTTTACCATGAATGGATGATGAATTTTGCCTAATTCCTTTTCTGTATTAATTGTTAGATTCATTTGATTTTTTTCCTTTAATCTGTTAATATGGTAGATTATATTGATTGATTTTTGAATATTAAATCAGCCTTGTGTCTCTGAAATAGTCCCAACATGGTTTTGGTTTATATAATTCTTGTTATAGATTGTTAATTGTAAATATTTCATTAAGGATTTTTTCATCTGTGTTCATGAGGTATATTGATCTTTAGCTTTATATTTAAAATATACTCTCTCTGTTTTGGTCAGAGAATAGTAGTTTCATAAAATAAATTGGGAAGTGATCCCTCATCTTCTATTTTCCAGAAGAGATTATGTAGAATTGATGCTAATTATTCTTTAAATATTTGGTAGAATTCTGTGGCTAAACCATCTGAGCCTGGAGATTTCTTTTTGGGAGTTTTAAAAATTATGAATTCAATTTCCTTAATAGTTACAGAGTTACTAGAATTATCTTTCATATTAAATGAGTTGTAGTAGTTTATATTTTTTGAGGAATGGCTTATATCACCTAAGTTGACAAATTTATGGGTGCAGAGTTATTCATACTATTCCTTTATTAACTTTTTGAAGTCTGCAGGATCTGATTGATATCCCTTGTTCATTCCTGATATTGGTAATTTGTGTCTTCTCCTTTTTTTTTCTTTTGCAGTATTGCTAAAGTTTTGTGAATTTTATTGATTTTTCCATCTTGTTTCATTATTTTTATTCTTTTTCTGCTTTCATTTTCACTGATTTTTGTTCTATCTTTGTTATTTTTTCCCCCTTCTTGCTTTGGTTTTATTTTGCTTTTCTTTTTTTAAGTTTCTGAGAGGATATCTTAGATTATTGATTTGAGACATTCCCTCTTTTCTAATATACAAACGGCCAAGGATATATTTATGAATATTGTATTTATCCACATTTTTCATTTTTGCCTACCATCTGCTTTCTTCTTTCCTAATGTTCCTTTTTTTATTATTTCCTTTCTTTTTAGAGAACTTCTTTTAGCCATTGTTTTAGAGTGGATCCTTTGACAACAAGTTCTTCATTTTCCTTCATCTGAGAATGTCTTGATTTCTTCTTCATATCTGAAGGATATTTTCACTGGGTCTAGGATTCTGGTTGACAGTTCTTCTGGCACTTGAACAATATTGTGCAACTTCCTTTTGACCTCAGTGGTTTCTAGTGAGAAATCTGTCATCTGAAGTGACTTTTCCTGTATAGGCTGCTTTCAAGATTTTTCCTTTATCTTTAGATTTTGGAAGTCTAGTTAATTTACGTTTGGGTAGATTTCTTTGGGTTTATCCTTTTTTGGAATTAGGTCAGCTTCTTAACTCATATTAATGTCTTTTGCTAAATTTGGGGAGATCTCATCCATTACTTTTTGAATACTTTTTCAGTCCCTTTCTCCTCTTTTCCTGGGACTCTAGGTTTTGTTTTTTTGTTTTGTTTTGTTTTAACCTATTTTTCCTCTGTAGTTTACTATTGCTCTTTTTTCATTACTAATTCTTTCCTCTGTCTTCTCCATTAGGGAGGGGGAGAAGCAACTCGTTAGTGTCAGGTGGGGATAGAAGTTGAGGATCTCCACGTGAATTATTGCCGTTTTAATGTAAAATCACTTAGAGAAAAGTCTAGCATCTTCTTTGGAAGTTGGCTGGCCATCCAGACAGACCCCTTCATGTTGGCATTTCCTGGACAAATTCATGACAGGCCTGATTATGGCTGAGTCCCAGGAAGAGAGGAGAAAGGGACTGAAAAAGTATTCAAAAAGTAATGGATGAGATCTTCCCAAATTTAACAAAAGACATTAATATAAGAGTTAAGAAGCCATCAGTTTGAAACATAATTATCAATATGATAAGAACTAGATCTGTTTCTCAGAGTGGGCTCACATTAAGCAAGCTCATGAAGGCCAATGACTAAAACCTACAGTGTCAATTAATTTAAAATAAGAAGCTTAGCCATTATATGGACTTAAAATAAATGCTTTCTCTGGAGAAAAATGAAAACAGAAAACTTAATTAATACAAGGCTGCTTAGTGAGCCTGCAACTAGAAAAAGAGCAGTTAGTTGGAGATTTCAATGCCTGTGTCATGAAGCACTGAAGATTGCTGAGTGTACCTCTGCCAGAGGGTCATACCTGCCACATCCCCTGGTTGGTCATCATGCTGGGCTAGCAAACTCTCTTCTCACTGTGAAGTAAATATCAATGTTTGACGTTCCCTTTTCTTAACTTCCTTTCCTGACTAAATCTCTTAAAGACTGTAATGTTCCTACACTGTTTGTGTTTGTACACTTAATGAAGTTTTGTTCAAGTCTTGGCCAGAGCTCATTGCAACTTTACATTATCTCTTAAAAAAATTGTTTAAAACTCAATCTGCAGCTTTTTTCTAAGTTCTTGAAGGGAATCTGTCCCTGCGAACCCCACTAAAATTGGAGACATTAATTGACAACAAAGACTAAATGTTATTCCTTTCCACCCCCCCCCCAAACCTTCTTATTCTTAAGGGAGTAAGAGCTGACAAGAGTATGTCTCCTCTATAATTTCAACTTTAAGGAATAGAAAGAAAGAAAGATTAGAGATCTTGGAAGGTGGTACAGAGCAAGTTCGGTTCCATGCCATATGTCTGATTTCCTGGGCTTTGGAAGAAAACTGTGTGGAGGAGGCAGATGTTGGGGCATGAGGTATAACCTCGTCCCCCACACAGACATTCTCCACCAGCTGCTGTCTTTGGAAAATGGTGGACTGCCTTTTCAGGACCTGGAAGGTTTCCTGTAGTGCATGCTGGATGAATTGGTTCCTCTGGTCAGATAATTATCATGTTTAGCTAGAATACAACAAATGATTTCTTATTATATAATAATTTAGCTCCAATTTAAGAGACTTAAGGAAAGAAACTTTTCTCATGTTTAAGGAGGAAGTTCAAATTCTCTACTGTTTAATAACTTGTTCAGTTGTTCAATAACAAGTTGAATAACAACTTGTTGAGCTGATGATTAATCTGATAACTATAAGTCAGTTTCTGTTGTAAAAAGCAAGACTTCCAGTAAAATTTTAAAATCATCTTGAATATACTTCATTGCCCATAGAAAACTGCTTGATTTTAGGATCAAATTCAAATTCCCTAGCCTAACATATAAGTCTTTACAGTATAGCCCTTGCTTAACTTCCAAGCCTCATCTCCCCCAATTCTCTCTGCTCCCCATAGAGTTTCTGACCATGGAGCATGTGTCTAATGTGGATAATAGACATTAGTCAAACAATAATACAAATAGAAGAAATACCACAACTGGAACAAGTGTTATGAAGGACAAGAGCATGTTACTATAAGAACATAAAATAAAGGGTGCCTGGGTGGTGTAGTCAGTTAAACGTCTGACTCTTGATCTCGGATCAGGTCGTGATTTCACGGTTTGTGAGTTCGAGGCCCACATTAGGCTCTGTGTTGATGGCATAGAGTCTGCTTGGGTTTCTGTCTCTTCTTCTCTCAGCCCCTCACCTACTTGTGCTCTCTCTCTCCAAATAAATGAATTTTTAAAAAATTAAAAAAAAGAACATAAAATAAGATTAAAAATTTTTTTTAACGTTTATTCATTTTTTGAGAAAGAGAGACAGACAGAGCATGAGCACGGGAGGGGCAGAGAGAGAGGAAGACACAGAATCCAAAGCAGGCTCCAGACTCTGAGCTGTTAGCACAGAGCCCAATGCAGGGCTAGAACTCACGAACTGTGAGATCATGACCTGAGCTGAAGTCAGACGCCCAACTGACTGAGCCACCCAGGTACCCCTAAAATAAGATAATTTAAATGTTACCAAGGACATAAGGCAGGTCAGGAAAGACTGCTCCAAGGAAATGAAGATTGAGTTGAGATTTGAAGAAAGAGATGGAGTTAAAAAGGCAAAGAGAGGAAGGGAAAATATTGAAGTCAGGAGGAAATTATATTTTCAAAAACCTGCAGCCAGAATGCAGACTGTAGTACACAAAAGACCAGTGCAGCTTGAGTTAAGTGAGTGATGGAGGAGCATGTTGAATTCAGATCTTCCTGGAAAGATAGGTACAGGATGAATCATGTTAAGGAATTTATCTTTATTTTATATATATATATATTTATATATTATATATATATATATATATAATATTCCATTATATATATATATATAATGGAATGTTATTCAGCCATAAAACAGAATGAAATCTTGCCATTTGCAATGACATGGATGGTACTAGAGAGTATAATGCTAAACGAAATAAGTCAGAGAAAGACAAATACCATATGATCACACTCATGTGGAACCTAAGAAACAAAAAAAATGAACAAAAGAAAAAAAAAAGACAAATAAAAACAGGCTTTTAACTATAGAGACTAAATTGATGGTCACCGGAGAGGAGGTGAGGGGTGGGGTGATGGGTGAAGTAGGTGAAGGGGGTTAAGAGTATACTTATGATGAGCACTTGAGTAATGTAGAAAATTGTTGAATCACTATATTGTACACCTGAAACTAATGTAATACTGTATGTTAACTATATTAGAATTGAAATTAAAATAAAATTTAAAGAAAAGCAATGGGAAGCCACTGACATGTATATTTTATTTATTGATTTATTTATGTATTTAAAGTTTTTTAATATTTTATTTTTTGAGAGAGAGAGACAGAGCACAAGCAGAGGAAGGACAGAGAGAGAGACACACACACACAGAATTCAAAGCAGGCTTCAGGCTCTGAGCTGTCAGCACAGAGCCTGACGCGGGGCTTGAACCCACGAATGAGAGATAATGACCTGAGCTGAAGTCGGACACTCAACCCACTGCACCGCCCAGGCGCCCCTATTTATTTTTTAAATATTTATTTATTTTTGGGAGAGTGCAAACAGGGGAGGGGGAAAGACAGTAGGGGACACAGGATCAGAAATGGGCTCCATGCTGACAGGCTGATAGCACAGAGCCCAATGTGAGGCTCAAACTCAAGAACTGCAAGGTCATGACCTGAGAGCTCAAACAACTGAGCCATTCAGGTGCCCCCACTAGCATATTTTAAACAGAGAAGTGACATGATAAAATACGTGTTTTCAAAATAACACCCTGGCTGCTATGTGGAAAACACAGTGCAAAAGGACAAAAGTAGATTCAGGAAGATATTTATTTATCAGACTATTGTAATAATTTAAGCAGTTGATGATGTAGGGGAAGCAGAAATTTCCTTCTTTTCCCCAGGTTCTTCTAGCTGGCTTAGGAATTAAATTGATATGAAACAGATTAACAGGAGGAACAAACCAAAGTTTTATTTACCCGTGCAAGAAAATCCAATAATGAAATTAATGCCCAAAGAAATGACCTAGGCAGGCAGATTTTATACATTTTAGACATAGACAATAAATTTGTGAGTAATTGACAGGATAAAGAAAACAGGTGTTTGGGAGCTTTAATTAGTAAGGAATTCTAAGCAGAATTTAGGCTGAGGTAGTAGATGAGAAAAAGAAAAATAACAAGGTTTGTTTCTAGAACTTTCTCAACTTTAAAGTCCCTATCTCTGGGGCACCTGGGTGGCTCAGTTGGTTGGGCGTCTGACTTCAGGTCAGGTCATGATCTCACAGCTCGTGAGTTTGAGCCCCGCGTCAGGCTCTGTGCCGACAACTCAGAGCCTGGAGCCTACTTCAGATTCTGTGTCTCCCTCTCTCTCTGCCCCTCCCCTGCTCATGCTCTGTCTCTCTCTGTCTCAAAAATAAATAAAAACATAAAAAAATTTTTTTTTAAATAAATAAATAAAGTTCCTATCTCTGGTGATAAGGACATCTTTGTACTTCTTAGTACAGGGAGGGTACCTTTCCTATGGGAGATCTGTTTCCTGCTCTCAGTGGGGGACAGAGGAGGGTCTGAGTGACCTTGCACTGGCTGTTTCCCAAGTAACTTCAAAATAATATGTCCTTGTGGTATATTTTGGGGCAGCCTGCCCTGGGCCCCTACAGTGACAGTAGGTTGGCCTAGTCACACAGTGTGGTAGGAATGAAGTTGGGATAGATCTTAGACATATTTAGGAAGCAAATTCAAGTAGAGAGTGAGGGGGGAGGCGGGAAACCCTTCTTGACTACATATTCCCAAGGACTGGGCCAGGAGCTCCTTCTTTATATGTTTATAACTCCCTGTACTTGCCACCTTCAAAGGCTTTTTAATAAAGTAGTGAAAATTGCCTACCTATGCTGTATAAGCTCCATGTCTTCCTCATTAATATATCTGCAGCACCTAGTGCCACGCCTAGTACACATTAGTTTCCAGAATTCGTGCAAAGAAAGAGTAGAAACAGACTTTGAAGTGGAGTTCAAATGATGGTAATAGATTTTCAGAAAAAGCAGTAGCAGCTTTAAATGTGAAAAGCAGTAAGTTATCCTCAGCATTTAACTCTTGGTTGCGTAATACATATTTACAAGTTCAGAAATGGAGCAAGCATACTTTTGTACTCCAATAATACCCATATCCAATGAAAGCAAAACAAGTAGCACTTTTAATTGAAGTTTTACAGGACCTCCTGGAGCTTAGGACAAACACCCTCAGACACAGACACTAATTCTAAGACCCAAGAAAATGCAGCATCTCTTACATTGCCTCCCAGCAGTTATGCTTATAGCCCAAGTCAATTCTTAGAGCTGGGTCAGTGGTGCCCTACTCTCCATGCCACCTTGAAATAGAAAAGAGCACCTGTACATCATCTAATGCATGCTATTTTCAAAATCCTCTTCTTTTGCACCATCCCCCATCCTCTTTTGGCCCATCACCCCTTCTTGCTGCTTGTAAAATATATCTAAGGATACCGATCCATGATCCTAACAATTTGTTTCTTTTGCTTTGTTTTTACATGTTCTTTCCTATACCTTCATGAGCTTATCTGGAATCACATTTTACATTTTATTATCCTGGATTTTCTTCTTTCATGCCCAGGTTTTCTCCACATATCCAGTAATCCTTTTTTTGCCTACTGTGGGCAGACAGGCTTCAAGATAGTCTCCAATGGTGTCATTTTCTGATTTCTTGTGTTGTTCCCTCTCCCACTGTATCAAGTTTGGTCTGTGTGACCAGTATATATGACTGACATGATGGTATACAATTCTACAGGTTGGGGCTTAGAAGGCACTGTTACTTACTGCTCCCTGTTTCGCCCTTTCTCTTGCAATACTCCTTCTAGAGGAAGCTAACTACTATAACATGAGGAGAGGTCTGTGTAGCAAGAAACCGAGGCATCCTGGTAACAGCCACACTAGCGAGCCTGAGAGTGGATCTTTCTGTCTGCATCAAGCCTTCAGATAACTATAGCCCCAGCCAAAATCTGGACTGGGGTCTCACGAGAGACCCTGAACCAGAAAACCCAGATAAGCCATATCTGAGTTCCTGACCCTCAGAAACTGTGTGAGATAAAATGTTAGTCATTTTAAGCTACTACATACTGGAATAATTTGTAACACAGCAGTAGATAACTTAAAAACTACTCATATTTAAGAATGGAGGGAATAGAATGTGCCAAGTAGGAGTTATATGCGTGTGGTGGGCTGATTTTCCTTAAACTGAATTCTCGGACGGAAAACTTTGTGAAAAATAGGGCCTAACTTTTGCGTGACAGCAGTCCCTTTCGGCACCTCAGTTCTCCCTTAGTAGTTCAATTAATTTCAGAAATTTTTTCAGGTGACAAATTCTGGGCTGCCTAAACTCTTCCTGAGGCAGTGAGGCTGGAATAATCTGTTGTGCACACGGATCTTCAATTGATCTTTTTGTTTGGAACCTCACTTTTGACCTTCACCTTTTTAAAAGTAATTAATTAATTGCTACTTTTATTTTAATTCCAGTATAGTGAACATACGGTTATGTTAGTTTCAGGTGTACAACATACTCACTAAGTGTGTTCTTAATTCCCATTATCTGACCAAAGCTCACACACTGCCCTTTGGTAACCATCTGTTTGGTTTCTATAGTTAAGAGTCTGTTTTTTTGGTTTGGCTCTTTTTTCCTTGTTTGTTTTGATTCTTTTAAAAAATGTTTTTTAATGTTTATTTATTTTTGAGAGAGAGAGAGAGAGAGAGAGAGAGAGAGAGCGAGCACAAGTGGGGGAGGGGCAAAGAGGGAGGGATACAAAGAATCCGAAGCAGGCTCCAGGCTCTGAGCTGTCAGCACAGAGCCCAATGCGGGGCTCGAACTCATGAACTGCAAGATCATGACCTGAGCTGAAGTTGGACTCTCAACCAAACTGAGCCACCCAGGCACCCCTGTTTGTTTTGATTATTAAATTTCACACATGAGTGAAATCATATATTTGTCTTTCTGTGACTGACTTATTTCACTTAGTCTTATAGCCTCAAGATCCATCCAAGTTGTTGCAAATGGCAAGATTTTATTCTTTTTTATGGCTGAATAATATTTCATTGTATATACATATATATGTATGTATATATATATACACATACCACTTCTTAATCTATATCTATATATATATATACATATATATGTGTGTGTATATATATACATATATATGTGTATATATATACCATATACAGAAGCAATATACCAATTATAGAAGCAGCTCAGGTGTCCATCAACTGATGAATGGATAAAGAAGATGTGGTTTATATATACAATGGATACTACTTGACAATGAGAAAGAAGGAAATCATGCCATTTGCAGCAACATGGATAGAACTGGAAGGTATTATGCTAAGTGAAATAAGTCAGTCAGAGAAAGACAGATATCATATGTTTTCACTCATATGTGGAACTTGAGAAACTAAACAGAAGACCATGGGGGAAGGGAAGGGGAAAAAATAGTTACAAACAGAGAGGGAGGGCGGCAAACCATAAGAGACTCTTAAATACAGAGACCAAACTGAGGGTTTATGGGGGAGGGGGGAGTGGGAAAAATGGGTGATGGGCATTGAGGAGGGCAGTTGTTGGGATGAGCACTGGGTGTTGTAAGCGATGAATCACAGGGATCTACCCCCAAAACCAAGAGCACACTGTATACACTGTATAGTAGCCAATTTGACAATAAATTATATTTAAAAAAATAATATTTGTTCTTCCAGAGATTCCATAAGCATAGAATCTCTTTCCATTTGTTTTATGTTGTCTTCAAATTTTATCATCATAGTTTTCTAATTTTGAGAGTAGGTCTTTCACCTCTTTGGTTAAGTTTATTGCTAGTTATTTTATTCTTTTTCGTGAAATTATAAATAGGATTGTTTTCTTAATTTCTCTATCTGCAACTTCATTATTAATGCATAGAAATGCAATGGATTCCTGTGTATTGATTTTGCATTCAGCAACCTTACTAAATTCATTTATCAGGTCTAGTAGTTTTTTGGTGGAGTATTTAGAATTTTCTATATATAGTATCATGTCATCTGCAAATAATGAGTTTTACTTCTTCCTTACTGATTTGGATAGCTTTTATTTCTTTTTCTTGTCTGATTGCTGTCATTAGAACTTCCAGTACTATGTTGAATAAAAGTGATGAGAGTGGGTATCTTTGTCTTGTTCCTGATCTTAGGAGAAAAACTATCAGCTTTCACCATTGAGTATGACATTCACTGTAGGTTTTTCATAAATGGCCTTTATTATGTGGAGGTATGTTCCCTCTAAACCTGCTTTGTTGAGGATTTTTATCATGAATGGATGTTGTACTTTGTCAAATGCTTTTTCTGCATCTGTTATAACGATCATACGGTTCTTATCCTTTCTCTTGTTGATATAATATAACTTGTTGATTGATTTGCAAATATTGAACCACCCTTGCAACCCAGGAATACATCCTTGATCTTGGTGAATGATTTTTTAGTGTATTGTTGGATTCAGTTTGCTAATATTTAGTTGAGGATTTTTGCATCTAATTCATCAGAGGTATTGGCCCATAGTTTCTCTCTCTCTCTCTCTCTCTCTCTCCCTCTCTCTGTCTCTGTAGTATCTTTATCTGATTTTGATATCAGATTAATCAAATTACCCTGAGGTCAGGGTAATTCTGACCTCATGGAATGAATTTGGGAGTATCCTTCCTGTTCTATTTTTTGTTACAGTTTGAAAGAATAGATATTAACTCTCCTTTAAATGTTTGGTAGAACAGATTATGAAGCCATCTGTCCTGGACTTTTGTTTCTTGGGAGTTTTTTTGATTATTGATTTAATTTCACTGCTGGTAATAAGTCTGTTTAAATTTTCTATTTCTTCCTGATTCAGTTTTGGAAGATTATATGTTTCTAGGAATTTATCCATTTCTTCTAGGTTGTCCAATATATTGGCATATAATTTTTCAGAACATTCTCTTACAATTGTTTGTATTTCTGTGGTGTCAGTTATTATTTCTCTCTTTCATTTCTGATTTTGTTTATTTGAGTCCCCCACCCTTTTTCTTGATAAGTCTTGCTAAAGGTTTATCAATTTTGTTGATCTGTTCAAAGAACCAGCTCCTGCTTTCATTGGTCTGTTCTATTTTTGTAGTTTATTTTTTATTTATTTCTACTCTAATCTTTATTATTTCTTTCCTTGTACTGGTTTGGCATTTTGTTTGTCCCTTTTTTTTTTCTAGCTCCTTTAGGCGTAAGGTTAAGTTGTTTGAGATTTTTCTTGTTTATTAATGTAGGCCTATATTGCTATAAACTTCCCTCTTAGAACAGCTTTTACTGCATCCCAAAGATTTTGGACCTTTATGTTTTCATTTTCATTTGCATTCATGTATTTTTTTATTTCTTCTTTGATTTTTTGGTTGACCCATTCGTTGTTTAGTAGCATGTCATTTAACCTCCATGTATTTGTGTTCTTACCAGAGTTTTTCTTGTGGTTGATTTTTAGTTTCATATTGTTGTGGTCAGAAAAAAATGCATGGTATGAATTCAGTGTTTCTGAATTTGTTGATACTTGTTTTGTGGTCTAAGATATGATCTATTCTGGAGAATGTTCCATGTACACTGGAAAAGAATGTGTATTCTTCTGTTTTAGGATGAAGTGTTCTGAATATATTTGTTAGATCTACCTGGTCCATTGTGTCATTCAAAGCCACTGTTTTCTTATTGATTTTCTGTTTGGATAATCCATTCATTGTTGTAAGTTGGGTGTTAAAATCCCTTACTATTTTTGTATTAATATTGATTACTCCTTTTATGTTTGTTATTAGCTGCTTTATGTGTTTGGGTGCTCCCATGTTGCTTGCATAAATATTTAAAATTGTTACAAGTTCTTGTTGGATTGTTCCCTTTATGGTTATATTGTGTCCTTCTTGGTCTCTTGTTACAGTCATTGTTTTAAAATCTATTTTGTCTGGGGGCATCTGTGTGGCTCAGTTGTTTGAGTGTCTGACTTTGGCTTAGGTCATGATCTCAGGTCTGAGTTTGGCCTCTGAGTTCAGCCCCATATCAGGTTCACTGCTGTTAGCACAGAGCTCACTTTGGATCTCCTGTCCTCCTCTCTCTCTGCTTTTCTCCAGCTTGTGCTATCTCTCAAAAAACATTTAAAACAATTGTCTAAAATCTATTTTGTCTGATATAAGCATTGCTACCCTTATCTAGTATTCTTGGTTGCATTCCTTTGACTTCCATTTGCATGGTAAAGCCTTTTCCATCCCTTTACTTTCAATCTGCAGGTGTGTAGGTCTGAAATGAATTTCTTAGAGGCAGTATATAGATGGGTCCTGCTCTTTTATCCATTTTGTCACCTATGCCTTTTGATTGAAGCATTTAATCCACTTACTTTCAAAGTAATTGTTTATTTTAATGTTTATTTATTTTTGGGAGATAGAGTATGAGCGGGTGAGGGGCAGAGAGAGAGAGGGAGACAGAAGATCCAAAGCAGGCTCCATGCTCATAGCAGAGAGCCTGATGCAGGGCTCAAACCCACAAACTGTGAGATCATAACCTGAGCTGAAGTCAGATGCTTAACAGACTGAGCCATCAAGACATCCCTCAAAGTAATTATTGATAGGTATGTACTTACTACCATTTTAATACTTGTTTTCTGGTTGTTTCTGAAGATTTTCTCTGATCCTTTCCTCTCTTGCTCTCTTGCTCTCTTTCATGTTTGTTGACTTTCTTTAGTGGTGTACTTGGATTCTTTTCTCTTTATTCTTTGCATATCTATTACTGTTTTTGATTTGTGGTTACAATTTTGTTTGTATATAACATTATATATATATATATATATATATATTTATGACACATAGTGTCACGGTTTACGTCCTTTATTTCGTGTATCCTTTGACTGATTTTTATAGACATACTTAACTTTGCTGCATTCATGCTTCCTAATTTTCTTAGTCTTAGATATGGTCTTTGCTTTCCACTCAAAAAGTCCAATTTATCATTTCTTTTAGGGGTGGTTTAGTGGTGATGAATCCCTTTAACTTGTGTTTGTCGGGAAACTCTTTATCTCCCCTTCCATTCTGAATGATAGCCTTGCTGGATAGAGTATTCTTGGTTTCAGATTTTTTCCTTTCAGTACTTTAAATATGTCTTGCCACTGCCTTTTGGCCTGCAAAATTTTTGCTGACAAATCAACTCATAACCCTATGGGGTTCCACCTTGTAATTGTTTTCTTTTCTCTTCCTGCTTTTAAAATGCTCTCTTTATCGCTACTTTTTGCCATTTTAATTGCTATGTGTCTTGGTATGGACCAGCTTGGGTTTGTCTGTTGTGGCTTTCTCTGCCTTCTGGATCTGGATTTCTTTCTTTCTCCAGATTTGAGAAGTTTTCAGCTATTATTTCTTCAAATAAATTTTCTGCCCCCTTTACTCTCTCTTCTCCTTCTGGGATCTCTAGAGTGCTAAGGTCACTGTGTTTGATGATATTGTGGAATTCCCTAAGTCTATTATCATTTTGTATTATTTTTTTCCTCTCTCCTTTCACTTTGATTGCCTTCCATTACTCTGTGCTCCAAGTTGCTGGTCCATTCTGCTTCCTATAGTCTATTATTTATGCCATTGAGTATATTTTTAATTTCAGTTATTGAGTTCTTCATCTCTGATTCATTCTTTTTAATTTTTCTATCTCTTTCTTATCTCTTTGTTGAGGGTATCACTGAAGTCTTCCACTCTTTTCTCAAGTCCATTGAGTATCTTTTTGACCATTACTTTAAATTCTCTATCAGGAATATTATTTATCTCCATTTCATTTAGGTCTCTTGCTGTGATTTTGTCCTGTTCTTTCATTTGGGACGTATTTCTCTGTCCCCAGGTTTTATCTAAGTCCCTGTGTCTGTTTCTGTGTTTTAAAAAGGGCAGCTACTTCTGCTTTTCAATGTAATGGCTGGATGAGAAGAGGTTCTGTATGCCCTGCAGGTGGTATCCCTGTTTGCCAGAATCTGGCGCTTCTGGAGTGTCTCCTGTGTGTGTTGGGTGCTCCCTGCTATTGTGACTAAGCTGCTTTTGCCTTCAATCCAGTCATCTGCAATGTCTCTCTCTGCCTGTTGTGGGCAGGATTTGGTCCCTGTGTTGTTAGTGGGCCACTTTGCTGTCACCTCCTGCTTGATTTGAATCAGACCAGGCATTTGCCAGAGTTTCAGTAGCGTGGAACTGTAAGGTGCTTTCCCTGTGCCCCCTGAGAAGTTTTGTTGGTGGGTTGGGCCTGCAATCAGACCAGATTGCTGGGGCCACAGTTAGACTGGTGTGTGTGTGCTTATCTTCCCCTCTCCCCAGGGCAGGAGTCACTTTGGAATGGTGCTAGCCACTGTCAGGGCTGCTTGCATCTTATCAGGCTGTGGTATCACTTCAGATGGGCTCGGCCAAGGGTGTATTGGAGGGGCCAGGTATGCAGAAGAGTGAGGGTAGGGATGAGGGGGGTAAGGCATGTGGTGTTAGTGAGGTTTACCTGGGTCTTCTGTGGGAGGGGACCTGGAGCCCTGGCCTGACTGGAGAATGATGGGGTAGGGCACACTGTTAGCAAGTTAAGTGGAGAGGGTTGGCTGCTGCACTGGTTCCTACAGGTATCTGTGTGTCTAGATTGGGGGATGGGGGAGGGAAATGGTGCCTGCTAGCTCCTTTGTTCCTGGAGACATCCCGTAAAGATCCCTACTCCTCCAGCAAACACTCTGAGATCAGTAAGTAGATCTCCTTCCTATATACCTCAGGCAGTTTCAAACTGATGCTTCTATGCTGTATCTCTGTGGGGTTGTTTGTTATGCTGCCTCTAAGGATAGGGACTCAGTTTCCTATCGCCCGCTCAGCTCTTCTAGAGCTGAGCACGCTGATTTTTTAAATTCTGGGTTTTGAGTACTGCTGATTGTAAGAACTCACAAAATTTAGCCCCTCTGGTTTTCAAAGTCAAGTGTTATGGGGATTTGTCTTCACCATGCAGGTTCCCTGTGCCTGGATATCTGTTGTGGAAGTCTGGTGCTCTCCCCTCTCTGTGCCTGTGGCGTCCCTCTCTCCTGTGACAGTCCCACAGGTCCACTTAGCTCTTAACTGTGTATCTGCCCTTCCTACCCTATTCAGTGTGCCCTTTTCTCTACATTTAGGTGTGGAGAGTCTGTTCTGCCAATCCACGGGTCGTTTTCTGGGTTATTTGTGGGTGTTACCTAGTTGTGTCTGTGAGACAAGGTGAGTTTAGGATCTTCCCTAGAACGTCCTTCACCTCCTGATTATAGGATTTTGCCAAGCATACGGTTTCCTTTTCCCTGTGCTACCTTATTCAGGCTATGACTTCTTCCAGTTTATTGCATTTGTCAGCACTCTCCAATCTGCTTCCAGAAATATGCGGAAATATTTTTGTCTGCTGAGACTGCATCCTCACACTTCCCCTCTACTGTCTTTGCTGTTATTTGCTTATACTATTTAAAAACTGGTTTTGTTGTTGTTGTTACTATTATTTTAGTGGGATTTAGGGATCGGGGAAGGCTCAGTCTGCCATCTTGAACCAGAAGTCCTCTGTGTGGCTTCCTGTATTACATTCACTCATTATACAACACTTCACTTCTAAAGATCTAAAGCTGGTTACTGTTATTATGTGTTCTTTTCCAAGAGGTCTCTGGAACCATTGTACCCCCTTCATTTACTCTTTGTCTGGCCCTGCCAGTTTTCTCTCTAGGTTCTCTCCATTCTGTGCAACCTTTCCTCTCACCCTGCAAAACAATCACAGGTATTTTATGAATCCCAATCTTATGAACAAATTATCCTCTCTTGTCTGGTATAGACCAATGGGAAAGTCCTGGTTGGTAATGACCAGGTGACACACACCTCTTGTTAGCTCTACCAAATGGGGCTGTGGAGAACAGTCTCTGCTAAGGTTAGCAGAGAAAGTGAGTATGACAAAGGATGAAGACTCCATTCACATTTCTCCTGCTGGAAGTGTCCACAATCTTCCTGGGCCACAGGATAGTCCTTCCCATAGATGATTATATCACAAGAAACCCTGGAGTATAGAAAAAGAAAGCATAGTTCTTGGAATAAAAGAACCCCCCTGCTCCTACCTTCCTAAACCACAGAGAAAGACAGTTCTGGAAAAGAGGGTCCTGATAGCTGTCCAAGTTCCCAAAGTAGCTCAGTATATTTGTTTCATGTCAAGGTTTAGAAAATAATTGCCACTTCGGTATTTTGAATTTCTTTTTTTTTTAAGTTTATTTATTTAAGCAATATCTACACCTAATGTGGGGCTTGAGCTCAAGACCACAAGATCAAGAGCCACACACTCCACCAACTGAGCCAGTCAGGTGCCCCGATATTTTGAATTTCTGATAGTGGTGCTGTCCAGGTGTGAATCATGTGCGATTCCTCTTTTCCACATGTAAAATACTGATAAACAACAGAGTCAATTTAAAAATTTGAGTCTGTGTCTTTAATTATTACAATATTGACCAAAAAAACGTGTATTTCATGGGAACAACCAGGGCAAATCCAAGAAAGTGGTGCATCTTCACATGTAGACAAAGCATAGTGGAGAAGAATACAATGTAAATGGTATTTGGAGGTATCTTGGCATGTTTTCAATACTTGGAAGGTCCAGTCACAGAGGCAGGGTCTCAGTCTGGGGATTCATTTAGAGAATTAACTCCAAAATGGAGCTTACCAAGAATGTTACAGAGCCTCAGTTCCAGAAAGGGAATGGAGGGTGAGGCAGGTCACAGGTCAGAAACCCAAGAACTGAAGGGCTTCAATTTCACCAGAGACCTGGGGAAAATGCCAAAATAAGGTCATGTGAAACATGTAATGCTATGCTTTTCTTTCCATTTGAACTAAGTTTTAAAGAATTTAACCTCATTAAATAGAACAAAATCCAGACTTTGTATGGTTTATCTCTGGAAGAGGAATTGCTAGGAATGTACGGGTTGCTTAAACATAGTATTGACCCTGTGCCCTGAGGTTCATCCACTCTTTGGAAGCTCTCTCATCCAGCTTCACCAGAGCCCACTGCTGTGGGCCTGGGGATCACCAGGCCTTTGCTCTTAGCAGGTCTAACACAGATGGAAAATCCCAAAGCTTTTGTTAGGTATGAAGGAAAAGCATAGGAAAATAATCAGGAAATAGATGGAATGTCAAAACACTTCATTCAACAAAATCCAGGGATCCAGTCCCATCGAATCTACTTTGTTAATATTTCTTTATTTGACCCTACTTCATTTAAATCTGTGTCCCCTCCTTCCTAGTTTCTGGCCAGTCTCTATGTATCAGTTTTAATTTTGGCTACCTTGTTCCCACTGCTCACTGATGAACACCACAAAAATCTTGTCACTTTCAGTGCAGTCTAAAAGAGAGACTTTGCATATCTGTTGTTTACTTTTTCAATTTTGATTTTTAGTTGAGAAAATGGGCTTATTTCTCATGTGATTGACACCAGGAATGACTTTCAGGTGACACTTTGACCCAGCTCCCTATCTACAGACCCATGACTTTATATTGCAGGATGCAATATATGCAAATGACACGCAAATGAAATGCTTCTCATGCAAATGGCAAACACACTATCCTTACACCTGGGTTACCCACAAACAGTGATAGGTGAGTTGTTCTCTCATATAAGGGCCAGTTTATTTATATATATCAAAATGGTCATTCTGTTTCATGGAAGTAAAGGGGTTTAAGAAAGTCTCTCCTCTCTTATTTATAGGGAAGAGGAAGAGTTCTCCAGAGAGAATGGAGGAAATATGATAAATAGTAAATCTGAAAGTATGGGATTCTAATGACCTCAGGAAGAATTAAAGCCTAATCAAGAGTTAGGAGTGTGGACAAAGGTGCCTAGAGGTGATAATGATGCAGAAAAAACTATGAACAACAGAAGATACACAATCAGGATGATCCCCATGGAGAGGAAGACAGATTCTGGGGGAGAACGCTCAGAATAAGGAATGTATCCTTGTCAGAAAAAAAATGGTGACATTTGGTGAACTATAGATACTACTATTTTCAGGGGACCTAGGAATCATTGAATTTCAGCACACCAGATGATGGCTACACATTCCCACAAAAAATCTGCCTACAAGGAATAATGACAAAATAGGAAGCAGAATAGTCTTATTTCCTAGGCTTGGGCCTTAAGCCCTAACATTGAGAACTTTCATAAGTGGTGCTGGAGAAAACGGTTTAAGGGCCCTCTATTTCACACTCCTTCTTAGAAGCCCAAAGCCTCAACCTCAGAATTGTCCTCATACCAGAATAGAGTGGCCCTAAGGCCATTCACCTGTTTTGCTGAAGAAATGGAAAAGAGAGGAGAGAGAACCAATATATGGGCAATCTCTAAACCTATAGCGACCCTCTATCACTATTAATCATGGCTCCAACTAATCAAAATAATGTTCCTCTTGTGCAGAAGAATTAGGAAAAGCAGAAGTAGCATGAGAGAAGTTTTGAAAATTTTATAATTGTCTTTAAGGTTCTATTCCCAGTTTAGCAAGAGGCATAGATAAAAAGAATGTTCTGGTGAATGCTTGTTTTTTACAATCTCACTCTAAACCACATCATTATTCTGTTGATAATACTTCACTTAACTGTGCACCAATTTCTCCTTGCTGCCTATACAACTGTTTCTTTGTTTCTGCCTCTTCTATTATTACTGATTTTTTTCTCTGCTTAATCTATTGTCTTAATAGAGTTAACTCTCCCTTGTGATAGTGGGCTTGTTGATTTTCCTTATAGTTTCAATAAATTTTGCTTCATATATTTTAAAGCCATGTCATTAAGTACCTACAATTAAAAATTTTTAAAACAATTTAAAATGTCTTCCCAGTGCATTGAAACTTTTATTAATTAACAGATCCAAGTCACAATGAAAGTGAAAAATCTATAGTTACATGCATCTACATGGATAAATGTCAGAGACAATGCTGAGAAGAACATGGAACTTGTAGACAGATACAGACATACTTTCTCCATGCACATAAAATTCAAAACCCTGAAAGACTGAACCGTGTGTTGTTTAGACATATATGATATAGGTGGTAAAAATCTATAAGAAAATCCAAGCAGGAGTAATTTAGGGGGAAGGGAAAGGGTTATTATTAGGGAAGATTAGATGGGAGGGCTTCAAAGTTTCCTAATCTGTATCTTACATTGGCTGGTGGCTATCTAGGTGTATATTTTATTATTCTTATTTAGTGTATACATATGCTATATATTCTTCAGTATATGATATATTTCATAATGAAAACAACCAAATAACTGATAGGGAAAGAGATTAAATACAATTTCAAGATTGACCTGCATGAATCCCCGAGATGAGGCAGTTTCCTCCTGCCCTGAGATTCTGAGACATCTGCTCATGAGGTTGGGCTTGTTTATAAGGCCATGTGCTCAGTTCAGCAAGCCCTGCCAGGCCTCGGCCAAGTGTACCAGGGTGATTTTTTCACTCCCACATTTATGACCATGTTGATCAATCTCCTATTCTGATTCAATCATTCTTTACTAAAGTTTCAAACTTGAGGAACACTTTCAACTCTGACCTCCACTGACTTCCTATAATTAATCTTCTGCATTAGTCCCTGTTTAGAAAATCTATAAAACAACAACAGCTAAATTGGAATGCTTAGTTTGTGCTCAGCTTTATGAATCCTAATTTACATATATTCATTTAAACTTCACTACAATCTTGTTAGTTTTTCCACTTCACAATTGAAAAGACCAAGGTAAAGAGAGATTAAATAATTTGCCCAAGATTTTTCAGCTCCAAAGTGTGTATAAAATGAGACATTCTGGCTTCAGAGTCTGTGCTCTGAACCACCCAGGTTAGGCCTTGCTCTTGCCAGCTCTCTTTCCAGAAGCTTTGGTCTTTTTCCTGAGCTTCACTGCAGCCAAACCAAACATGAGTGACTATCTTGGTTGCGGGCAGCCTCTCTGCAGTCTTCAGGTTTCTGCCCACTGGAGACTTTCCATCACTGACTCCACCTCATGCTGTTCTGGCAACTTCTTCGGTGCTGTCCTTTTTGCCCAAAAGTCAGTAGTGCTCAGATACCATTAATTGTGGACATGGCTTGACAACCACTGTGAGCCAGGAGGGTAATTCAGTATCTCTCTGCCTTGTTCAGGTGGGTGAGTCTATTGCCAGGTTGTGACTTCTTTCCCCACCTACATTTATCTTGCTGTGAGTCAGCCACTAGCTTTGCCTATGAATTATAAGCCATAATAGATGTGCAAAATAGGAAAGGAAGGAAGGAAGGAAGGAAGGAAGGAAGGAAGGAAGGAAAAAGAAGGAAAAGAAAGAAAGAAAGAAAGAAAGAAAGAAAGAAAGAAAGAAAACAAAGCTGACATGAAGTGGGAAAAAAATACTGCATATATATGAAGAAGCTACGTGCCTGTAGAAAACACAGAGATTGAGCATGGACCCTGTCTACAGAGCATGTGGGCAAAGCCAGCAAGAAAAAGGAACTGAAGTGAAATAATCATGGACACCCCTAGGCCAGTGGGTGAGATGAAATGAGTACATGATCCTGGCACAGTGCTTGGTGCATAATAGGTGATCAGTACAAAATGTTTCCTTTGGAATAAGTGACCGAATGATATATACTTCCTGCAAAGCATGAACCTGGCAGAGACAGGACATTGTCATGAAAGGGAAAAAGAATCAGCTATTTATCTGGAGGAAAACTCTGGTTGAAAGCAGTCTGAAAAGACCTTGATTCCTCTCTGAAATTTTATTTTCTCGAAGTAGAGAAAGAACTAGGGGGCCTGGCAATTAATGGCCCATGATGGTTAATTTTATGTGTCAACTTCTCTGGGCCACAGATGCTCAGATATTTGGTCAAACGTTATTCTGGGTGTGTCTGTGAGGCTGTTTTGGATGAGATTAACATTTGAATCACTAGACCTAATAACATTTGAATCACTAGACCTAGTAAAGCAGATGGCCTTCCTTACTGTGGGTGGGCCTCATCCAATCAGTTGATGGCCTGAATAGACTAAAGAGCCTGACCCTCCCCTGAGTGAAAGGGAACTCCTCCTGCCTGACTGCTTGAGCTAGAACATTGTTCTTTTTCTTCAGATTCCAATGGAAACATCAGCTCCCCTTGGCTTTTGGACTGGAACTATACCTCACTTCTCCTGGATCTCCAGCTTGCTGATAGCAGATCTTGGAATGTTTCAGTTTCCATAATCATGTGAGTCAATTTCTTACCATAAATCAATCTCTTCCTCTCTCACTATCAAATATGTATATATTTATTCCAAAAATAAAAATATTTATTATTTTTATAATATTATATAAAATTTAGATGGCAAATGTTATATTTATTATTTTTATATTTATAAAGAATTTATGAATAACAATAATTAGAATATATGTTTATAAAGAATAATAAATAATAAATTATATATATAAATATATATTATTTATATATAAATAATATATATAATATAAATATATAAATATATATTTTATATATATATATTATATATATATTATATATATATTTTATATATATATATTATATATATATTATATATATATTT
>NC_064808.1:49093133-49215193 GCF_023721935.1 Panthera uncia | reverse complement strand
TTTTCTTGTTCTCAATGTTTACATAACTGACAAATTGCTCTTCACTTTCTAATCTAATACTACCTATTTTTTTTTTCTCTATATTTAAATTATATATAAAATATATATCCCATTTCTCTGGAGAATCCTGACAAATACAGGGCCTAATTGTAACCAATAAAGAGGAATTTGTCAGTGATGTAAACATTGAGAAAAAGAGAAAAGGTAGTATTAGATTTGAAAGTGGTATAGGCATTCTAAAGGTAAGAAGAAAAGAAGATTGTAGTCTTGCAACAGGAGATTTTAAATGGAATTTGGGCGTTAAGAGAATTGGATAATTCTCACTTAAAAAAATATAAAATACACTAGCAAAGAAAAGGAGGAGGCACAGGAAGATGCCATGCAGACTGTAGAGGGAGCTGTCTCCTCAGCTCAGATACCCAAGGCTGATTCCGAGAGGAGAGAAGAACACTAGACCAAAGACTGCCTTGTGGGCACTATTCACGGACGAGTAACTTAACATTTGTGTGAATAAGTTTGAAACGAAGGACAAAGATAAGACATATGAGAATTGTGTCCAGAAAAATTACATTCAAGTTTGCTAGAACTGTAAAAAAAATGCAGTGGGGCAAAGAAGGGGAGGGTGGCTTTACTTTTAGCCACGGACTATGAAAGAACAGATCCTGTTTTAAGAAAGAACAGACCCTGCTCAAAGACCATACTCTAAAGTAGATGTCCCAGTCCTGATTTGGTTCTATCTTGTCTTTCAAGGTATAATATTAGGATGAAAAGCATTATAAGGACTCTGGAAAGAGGGGACAGTACAGAGTGGGATGGACATCAGAGAGCCCAGCTCATCTCCAGGTCCACAACTTATCCCACCCTCCACAGATTTGCAGTGGGGATTCTTGATGTACTCACAATTTAGTCATTCAACATTCATTTATCAAGCACATGGCCTGTGCCTGGCACTAGGTCAGACATCCAAAATGCAGGGATGAAGACAACACAAAATAGTCTCCCTGGAGCCTGAGGAATTCCAGAGAATGGAACAAGTTCTGGAGATCAGGAAGTGCTCTGACTTCCCCAAGGGGAATATGAAGTGGAATCCTTAAAGTACCAGCTTCCTGGTTCTTGGACACTCAGGCTTCAAGTCAGGTTGACATACTGTATATCAAAATCTGGTGGGCAATAAAAGTTAATTTCAGGTGTCTGAACCACGGACCCTTCTCAGTTAAATTCTGCTCTAGCTCCTAGTCCCTCTGTTTCTATGTCCTCCTGGCGTCTGGTCATTAGCTTTGTCTCTAGGTTATAATTCAGACCTTTCTTGCTGAGTAAAATGCCAACTGTGGCATCCATCCATCCATTCATTCATTCATTTATTCAACAAGTATTAATTGAATGTCTGTCACATGCCAGACTCTGTTCTAGGTGGTAGGGATATACCAGTGACTAAAACAAAGTCCCTGACCTTATGGAACTTATCTTCTGATACTGGTTATAGTGGTGGAGACAATATAAACAAATATTTATCTATATATCTATAAATATCTATACAGATATGTATGGTAATCTAGATAGATAGATAGATAGATAGATAGATAGATAGAAATGGAGAAAAGTAAGATACATCAGCCTGAGAGAGACAAGGAGTACTAGAAGCTACTATTTTATGTAGTATGACCAGGGAAGGCCTCTCAAATAGGGTGACACTTGAACAGAGATAGGAAGGACTTCAGAGTGAGAATCATGCTTTTCTAGTGAGAAGAACATCTCAGTAGAGAGAAATGCTAGTGTAAAGGCATTGGAACAGAGTGGACAGAACAAAACTGGTAAGCGGTGAGGTCATGGCAGTAGTGAAGGCAAGGGGAGCATAGGATGTAGGGCCTTCCAAGCAATGGTCAAGACTTTGGCTTTAACCTGAAACTATAACTCTTGAAGGATTTTGAGCAGGGAAATGCCATAATCTGATGTGTTTTGAAAGGATAACTTGTACTGTCATATGGAGAATAGGTTTGGGGATGGGGAGGTACAATCAGAAGGAGAGCAGTTAAGGGTCTATCAGAATTATAGACTGGGGAAAAGTGATGGTGGGAAAGAGTGATGGTGGCATAGACCAGGTTGCAATGGTAGAGGCAGGAAGAAGTATGGAATTCTCAATGTATTTTGAAGGTATAATCAAAAGAGTTTGCTGTTGGATTGGATGTTGGGTATATGGAGTATTGGAGATGAAATGTTCCTGGTTTGGTCATCATTATTCTCTAAGACATGGTTTATTCCCACCTTCTTATGTTACCCACTTCTAGGCCCTTTGGTGGCCAACTCTTTCTATCCTCATTGAGAATGCCAGCTTTCAGCTCTGGCATTGGCCTCCCCTGTCATTTGCTCCTACGGGGCTTGCTCTAACTACCAAAGGAGGATTAGACAGGTTTTCTTCTCTCAAATTGAAAAACGAGGACAACAAAACTAATTGAAATGGCCTCTGGTGTGTCCTGAAATTTTTATCAATTTCGGGGAAATATAGGATTAACAATGTATGTAAATGTAGCATTTTATTTTCTTTTTTCTTGATTAAAGAATCAATATTTGGGTGATCATAAAATGAAAATGGGCACATAAATCCCTACTAAGGAGGAGAATTTCCTAGGAAAATGAACTTGTGTTTCTGTTTCAAGTCAAAAGATAGATGATGGAGAAGAAATATTTTCCTTCATGTTGTGGTAATGAATTTAGCCCAGAAACCTCTGATGCTAGCAGTGGTCTAATGACTACAGAGAAATTGTGTTGATGCCTGTTTTATTTATCCACCCTTGAAGTGCATCCCATCTGCCGTACCACTGCTTTCTCCCCTTTTCCACTAGTTGGGACCCAGACAAGTGTCTTTGGCATAGGAGCTGAAGGTGGCATTACTGCATCCCTGGGTCAGACCAAGGGAATCTAGCTTTGCTTCTCTGTTTTGGCTGTTACACAGATAGCTTGCCATTCCCACACACGAACAGGAGCTGATTAGCACTCCGGTGCCCTATTTAAGCTTTCTGGCTCCAGAGAGAAGCTATTTTGAAAAGTGAAAAGATTACACTCCGATAATAGACCAGAGGCCTTACCCATGTGGATGGCTCACAAAGATTAAAAGAACAAACCCAGAATAAATGCAGCCTGCACCTGATAGAACAATGAGGGTGACTTGTTCTCACACTGACTACAGGGTTTGTTTGAAGGAAGTTCCCTGCTCAGATCATTGGTGCCTCTGTGAGCCAACACAATGGCGGGTAGTTTAGGGGCCCAATGTCTGATCCAACTGCTGTCTTCTCGAGGAACCAATTAAACCACTTCATACTCCTTTGATATCTCAGAGATCTTAGGTCGTAATTGGTAGACTTCTCTCTCCAAAATTTGTTTGATGTTTTTCTGAGTGTTCCTGCATGGCGACCTTTTCCCAGGGTCACTAATCATCTGAAGAAGTAGATGAGTGGGGAAATTCACACTTGTTCTAATTTATTTTAAACAAAAGATGATGCAGATTGGAATTTTATTAATCTCAGGCCAAGATCCCCTAGAGCTATCTGTAAGAGGATCCCATGGCTAGACAGGCTTTTAAGCCCTGTAGTCAAATTTAAGGAGATCAAGACTTTGGGAAGACTGACTCATTCAACTGTGGTAATACCCATATGTCAAAGAATTCATTTAGCAGGAGAAGTTATGTGGTCCAAAGGATACAAAGTTTCTTGTAATATCGGTCCCAGTGCATTTTCTGTCCAGAAATTAAACAAATATATTTAACAATATTTAGTAAACACATGTTACATGTCAAGAACCTTGCCTACACTGAAGATTCAGTGGTGAAAGAGAATTAAGGCATTGGTTTTGGTGTCTATAATCAATGAAGAGGAAACTGTTGAAACGGCACTCCTCCTCCCCAATCATAGTGGGTTCCATTATGTAATCCATGGTGTTTGTCCTAGAAACTTTCTGGTGTCTTTCAGATCTACTTTTGACTCAAGCATATATGTCATAGGTAGAAATGAATTATAGGGCACCAGGCCAGATTTATAGCCACAAAACATCCTAGTATTTACATAATCTACAGTGGTCCACAGGGGTGATGTTGTAGCAAAGTCACTGTGTCTAAGTGGAAGGTTCACCCACTGCTTGGAGCAGGAGCCCGTCCCCACTGCAGACAGAATATAAGCTCATGCTTATTGTTCCTGCCTGATCATCTTGGTCCAACAAAATAGGCTGGGGAAAGTGTTTTTGGGTGGGACAATAAGGTAGGATGGCTTCTGTTGACCCAGTTTTCAGGCTTGTGGGACCTGGCATCTGTTTGGTGGGTCTTACCATCTAGAAGACAGAGTTTGAACATCTTTAGGGAAGCTTTCTGATCCTTTGAGGAAGTATTTCCATGCCTCCAAAGTGGCATACTGTCATTAGTTTTTACCCATGCTGGTTTTTGTGCCTATTTTAAACTGTGAGGAGTAGAAGGTGCCAATGATAGTTAGGAATCCAGGAAAGAAATGTCAGGCAGGAATATATGTCCCTCAGTTTTAGCCATGGTCAAGCAGGAAGCCAAGCAGGTCTGATGGATACAGTGAGGGCCATGCCCTAGGACCCTAGTAGTGTGTTTCATTTGCCCACACACCTGACCATGACTTTGAGCCCTCCCTTGGCCAGCGTGGCATGAGTAAATTTTAAGTAGGTTTTGCAATTTTTTAAATAAATTTTAAATTTTATAATAATATTAGATTTACAGAAAATTTGCAAAGACACTACAGAACGTTCCCATATGCTCCTCACCCAATTTCTCATACAATTGATATTTTACATTCCCATGCTACGTTTGTCATGATGGAGGAGCTAACACTGGTAAAATCGCTATTAATTAAACTCCACATCGTGTTGGGATTTTACCTGTTTTTCCCAATGTAGGGTTTTTTTGTTTGTTTTTGTTTTTGTTTTGTTTTGTTTTTTAAGATTTTATTTTTAAGTGATCTCTACACCCAGCATGGGGCTCATGTTTACAGTCCCCAAGTCAAGAGTTGCATGCTCCACTGACTGAGTCAGCCAGGTGTCCCACCCAGTACAGGGTTTTTGAATCATTATTCATACACAGCACTAGTTGATAGCATCCTATTCAGTGCATCATTGTCCAGTCTTGGTATCAGTATTATGTCAGCTTTATCACCTTTCTCTAAGCTGTGGAACAGTTTGTAATAGATTGGAATTATTTGCTTACTGGTTTGAAAAAACTGACCTGTGACATGTATAGTCTTAGTACTATTTGAGGACTTGTATAGTCTTAGTACTATTTGAGGGATGTTGCACGGACTAAGACAAAGGCTGAGAGGAGCATTGATATACCAGCCAGGACTTTGGCCCCACACTCCAGTATAATCCACAGTTGAGGTGCTAGAGTACTTGGAGAAGTCTCTCGTAGGCCACGTTGATCTGTATGTCCACATAGACAGCAGGCTGGGTTGCCTGGGTGGCTCAGTTGGTTAAGCGACTGACTCTTGATTTCGGCTCAGGTCATGATCTTGATGTACGTGAGTTTGAGCCCTGTGCTGGGCTCTATACTGACAGCATGGAGCCTGCTTGAGATCCTCCCCCCACCCCCATCTCTCTCTCTCTCTGGTCCTTCCCTGCTTGTGCTCTCCTTCTCTCTCTCTCAAAATAAATAAAACAAGAAAGAAAGAAAGAAAGAAAGAAAGAAAGAAAGAAAGAAAGAAAGAAAGAAATCAGGTTTAAATGTCCACCTAGCCTCTTCCTCTTGAACCTACCCAAGAGGCTGGAATTTTATATCTCTTTGGGAAGGAAAGGCCACACCAGAGCCTTGTAGTTACTGAGAAAATAACAGAACAAAAACAGGAGGATTAGAGTTAGATGTGATGCTCAGAGAACCTACTCTTAACCCTTTTAGGCTCAGGCTCACTCCCAGAATTTTGATTCAGTCTCAAGTGGGGCCTGGAGTTTTATACTGAGAACAAATTCTCAGGTGGTACTGCTAGTCCAGGGACCACACATTGAGAAACACTGCCTTAAGGTATAGTTTGTAGAGAAAGCAACCATAACAACAACAGCAACAGAATAAGTGCTTCATTATGTCTCTTCATTTTCCAGTTTTTAAAATAATAATTCAGTTCCCTAGCAGCTTCCAAAGGACCAGTGATTTTTATTGTCAATTCAATATTTTCAATATTGCTTCTGACATATTTAATGTGTCTCAGTTACTTGCAGATATTTGCTTTCTTCTTGGAGCTCAAGTTGTGTCATGTTTGGCCTGTGGAGACCTCTTCACATTGGCTCCATGTTCTTTTGAAACATGACCCATTTCAACAGTCTTCAAGAGTCTCCTTGTTTCTGGGTACCAACAAAATGCTGCAGGCTCATCTTATAAACTTCATACTGCAAATTTGAATTCAGCCATTTATCCAGAGTCTTGGTTGCTTTTAAAGTGCATCTGTATTTTATATTTAATAATTTTTTTTATTTTAAAGAGAGAGAGCATGAACAGGGGAGAGAAGCAGAGAGAGAGAGAGAGAGAGAGAGAGAGAGAAAGAGAGAGAGAGAGAAAATCTTAAGCAGCCTCCACATTCAGTGTGGAGCCCAACATGGGGCCCAATCCCATGACCCTTGGATCATGATGTGAGCCAAAATCATGAGTTGGATGCTCAACTGTCTGCCACCCAGGTGCCCCATATTTAATAATTTTTTTCTGCATATTCTCATTGCAGAAAGTATGGAAGTAGCATGATAGTGTAAAGAAGCAAAAAAAAAAAAAAAAGTCCTAACATTTTAAAGGAGCTACTGACAGCATTTTAGTCTGTTTCTTCCCAGGTATTTGGCATTGAAATTCTACATAGCTGAAATCACATTATGTATACAAATGAACATCTTGCATTTTTCATTTAAAGAACATTCATGACAATTTTCCTATATCATTAAAAACTTTCACAAACATAATTTTAATCACAGTACCATGTCTGAGTCTGTGGATTTACCATAACTTCCCCAGTCATTCCCCAAATATTGGACATCCAGCTATTCTTGTAAATTATGCTTCCAAGGACAGTTGTGTGCTTAAATCTTTGATCCCATTTTATATTGTTTCCTTAGCATCTGTTCCAAAAGTAGAATTCATAGATCAGAGCATATGAACATATTTAAACCTATTACTATTTTGGTTTAAACCTATTACTAAATTACTAAATTGCTATCCAGAAACCATTATACTACACCCTTCCAGCTTTGAGCATTCTCATTTTAAAATCTTGAGTGTGACAGGTGAAAAATTAATATCATTGTTGTCATTTGAATGTTTAACACTTGATCCTTTAGGATACTGAAAATATTTCCTCTGGTTTATCATTTGTCTTTCAGTGTTGGATTAGTTTTTGGTACACAGAAACCTTCCATACACATCTGCTAATATCTTCTTTCGAAACTTCTTCCATTGGATTTATAATGTCTACATTGATAACAGAAATAAAAGAGAAGTTTCTGTCTAGTTTATATAAATTAACTATACAGCTGATTTTTACTAGAGCACATATGTTCTATAAACCAAGAAATAAGAGCAAAAAAGGAGATTTGCCAGTCTGCCATGTAGTCACACACGAGAGGAGCCCCTGGCCTCACACTGTAATCTGCGTGTGTCAGGGTCTTTTCTTCCCAGCTCTGCTCCTCTGTGCTGGGTAATTGAGCCTCCCATATTTGGAGGGACAATCTTTGTTGAGATGGTCACTGCTAAAAACCAGTTGTGACTTAATAATCTGCATGGGCTAACACCCTTCAAAAAATGTCTCAACCAGAACCCTGTGATGGGACTAGCAACAATAAAGTCTTCCTCTGGCGCCTCTGCCAGTGCCTGGCTGTCTCTATCAGAAAAACAGGCAGAGCTATAATAACAGAAGGGAAGGATGAGGTCATCTCAGTATAGGAGAATGGTGTGGGGAAGGCGCACTTCATCCTCTGCATATATGTGCCCTAGTGGGCACTCTCTTCTGTTGACTCCTCCTTCTCTCTGCCTGTGTCAGCTCCCCCACCTTTCCTCCTGCAACTCTCTCTCACTAAGTCATTCGGGACCATGCTTGCATCCTCCCTCTGCACTCAGGAAACGCCCTTCACGCTTCAGGATTAAGAGTTTCATCCTCTGCATTTTGCAGAATCCAATAGAGTCTCCCAGTTTCTCTCCTGTGCTCCTTACGGTTTCCTTCTCAATTCATTGCTATGTTGGGAGAGGTGAGGTGAGGCTTAACTTTAATTTCCTAAAGAGGAAACTGAAAATGAGTCACTGTTTTTTTTCTTTTGTTTGTTTTTTTTCAACGTTTAACCTAGTATATAAACACATTTCAAGTGATTATTATTTTTGTTAAGACACTACAGTTTAGTATATGCCAAGAGAGAAATAATTTGTATCAATATGACTCTGAGCCTTGCCCATCTTGAACATTAAACCTCCCCATTATTGTGTTATTGTGTTAAAGAGCATTTGGCAATCTCTGAGCCTGGCCTGCTTTGCAGAAGGAACCACACTAGCTCTAAAAGGCCCTTCCTCGCTATGCAGGATGGATGCTGCCTGCTCCAATTAATTTGACAGTCAGTTCATTTCACCTCAAAATGGCATGCTCCCCACCTGCCACCAAGATAAATTACATTCCTTCTGGAGTGTCAGTCTCCATATTTGCTTTGGCTCATCTACTACTTGCATTTTTCAAAACATATTTACACACAGTCACATGTTTTAGGGGAGAAATAGAAGTAGGTAACATTTGAGGTAGAAAATTTGGCTTTGTGGCAGTCTTCTGTTTCTACTGATAGAAGGAGCAGTTTGGGAAGGTTTCTCTCATTGTGAGCAAAACATGGGAATGGTTATTTATTTAAATGTATGACTGGACCAGTAGGCCCACTCTGCATTGGGACTATAGGTTTAAAAGAGCATTTTTCCTCTTTATGTAGCTAAGCAAATGCTGAGCTCAGGAAAGGATGTGAGATAATTTGCATATGGAGATTAGATGCTGGGAAAGGTCTTAGGTTCCATCTGCATGGCAAACATGAGGCCCAGAGCTGAAAATGATACAAAAGGCCCCAAACAGGAGCTGTTCATAGGTGAGTCTGGCGGTGGCCAAAGGTGCAATGCTTTGGGCCTTGAGTGGGTTTGGGAGCTTTGCTTCAAAATGTGGTTGAGGTTGGCAAATACAGCAGGTTCAGCCACCCCAGCTGAACTTTGAGGGAAAAGGCTACGCATGTATTTTTGTGCTGACCAAGTTGTAAACTTGGAATCCAAGGATGAGGCAGTGCTGTGGCAGCAAAGGATCTTTGTAGAGATAGTTGCTGCAGCTCTAGACAAGCATCCTCTGATCTGATGAAACCAGTGCTCAAATACTATGAGATAGCAGTGGGAACAATGTAGGTTATGGGATGAACATGCTTTCCAGTGTCTTTCTTCATGTATTTTTGGAAGGAAGATGGATTCCTTCAAACTGAGAAAGCCCCTAGTGCTCTTGCATATTTGGACATGATGGTGGCTTCAAGGGGGGAGAAACCAGATTTCTCAGAGTTTCCAGAAATCTTGGATTCTGTTTTTCCTTTCCCTATTTCTAATCTGTCAATAATCCTTGATGATTCTACCTCCGAAATCTAAATGAATCCACTTCTATGCTGCTCGTTTGGGCCACTGGCATTGCTTTCCTGGTTTACTAGCCTCCTAATTTCTGTTTCACCTCCCACCCCTGTAGAATTCACTCTCTGCACAGGGTAAACTTTTTTTTTTTAATGCTTATTTATTCTTGAGAGAGTGCAAGCAGGGGAGGGGCAGAGAGAGAGGACAGAAGATCCAAAGCAAGCTCTGCATTGACAGCAGAGGGTCTGACGTGGGACTCAAACTCACGAACTGTGAGATCATGACCCTAGCCGAAGTTGGATGCTTAACTGACTGAGCCACCCAGGTGCCCCTGCACAGAGTAAACTTTTGGAAATATAAATCAGTCTTGCCATTCTCCTGCTAAAACACTCCAATGGCTTAACTGCCTGCTCATAATAAAATCAGATTTCCCTATACTGGCCCATAGCCCCTCCAAGTTCTGACCCCCTCTCCTGTCTCCTCTCTCACTGTTCTTCCTCTGCTCATTGCACCCCAGCCACGTGACTTTCTGTTCCTGGAATAGGATGTTTATTGCCACCTTAGGGCCTGAGCACCAGATGTTACGTTTGCCTGCATTTCACTTTTGACTCCTTAGCTTCCCTGTCACATCGTTAGGGGGGCCTTTCTTGGACATCCAAGTTAAGGTATCCCCCACTCCCATCACTGGGATATTTTCAAGTTAGCGTTTATCAACACCTAACATTTTCTTAGCTATTTTTATCTACCAAGCTATCTATCTACCATCTCTCTAATCCAAGCCAGCTACTAGTTTATGGTCTAGTTTGGGGGGTGGGGAGGGAGTGGTGATTGATGAATGAATAATTGAATGAGTGGCCAGCTATGGATTTATTCCTTTATTATCTCTTTTAGGCTTCAACTGCAAGTTCCATGGGAGCAAGAATTTTGAATGGATCCTTAGCTTCTAAAACAATGCCTAGTATATAGTAGTCATTCAATAAAGGTTTGTTGAATGAATGAAAGGGCCAACGTGAATAACTGAAAAAGTAAAGAAGGTGTGCTCACCTTTATTCCTGGAGGGTACGAAATACAGCTCACCTATAACACATTCGGGTGCTTTCCAGGAAACAGGTGATGTGCACAGTGCTTTTTCAGGGCTTCATTTACTACTTACAACAACCTTCTGAGTTACATACTATATTATTTCCATTTTATAGGTGGAGAAACTGAGGCTCAGAGAGATGAAGTAACTGATATTTAAGTCAAAGCAGAGTCTCTGATCATATGATACTATCTAGTAAGCTGGTAATAAATGGTTTCATTTCAGTAAAATACGCTTACAACAGTCACAATTTTTTATGTAAGATTCTACACATCTGAGAATAATATAAATAATGGTAGCATTGGTAACAATAATTGGTAAAAGTATCCTTTCTTGCTTGTTTCCTGTTCATGTGGGGAGTGCTACATTATGGCAGAAACAGTTATCAGCAAATGATCAGATTATAAATGATCCAATATGGGGACAAAACTTTGTCTGTTTTTTTTTAGTGTATGTGCTGCTGAAGCGAGCACTGCTCTGTCTGTTTTGTTACAGATTGTCTTTTCAGCTTGCGGGAGAGGAAGAGATGGAGTGAAATAATCTTGTATTAAAGGGTATGTGAAAGAGACCTAAACTAATTAGCAATCTCTTCCTCTCATGTAGAGAAAAACACTGTGCTGTTTCCTTTGGAAAGTACAGGCTTCTTTTGGAGGCAGAAGTTTGCTTTTCCTAACTCCGTGGGGTACCTGGCTCCCAGGAGCAGCCTGCTTTGGAAGGTAGCCCCCATTTCCAGCTTTAAGTAGGCCTGGCATTTGTGTCTTTGTGTCCATCCCCCTGGACCCATGACAGACAGATGGAGCTTGATTCTAAACTGACCTGCTGAGCTTGGGTATGATGTTTTCAGACATGAAATCTTGATTAATGGCAAATGTTAATTGAAGCAGTGAATTATTGAAGTGCTTTTCCATAAATGATAAATGGTGTTGTTGGCTGTTTTGCCTCTTGTGACATCATAAAACTTTCCAAGAAGTTGCTAGCTTTGCCCAAGGAAAACTGGAAGAAGTAGCCATATTTGCTAGCATTCGTGATGACCCACTTATGGTCTAAGGACAGGCCTGCGTGGGGATGACACCACATTCTCTCCTGGAATCTCCCATCAATAACTCCAAACAAGCAGATCTTTCCCTTAAATGCAGAACTGTCACCACGTGATCTCCTCCAGCCCTCTAGCTTCAGTTCCCATCAAGAGCTGATGACTCCCAATCTCTACCTCAAATTCAGATTTTCCTCTGAACTCCTGACTCATAAACACAGTTATTACTGGACAACTCTGCCTGAGGTCCCATGAGATCTCAAACTTAAATTCATTCCTTTAATAAATACTTATCAAGCACCTATCATATGTCCCTAGTGCCACTTTATTGTAGGAGCGGGTGAACTCCTGCTAATGAACACTAATGAACAAAACAGGTACAGCTCTTCCTGGACCCCTCATTTTAAAGTGGGGAGGGGAGGAGGCAGACAGCCTAAGGCAGGGAAAGGGGAGCAGGAGTGCTGTGCATTTCAGGTGGTGGCAGTGACAGGGATTTCAATAAGGTGCCCAGGGAATGTCCCATTAGATGACTTTTGAGTAGAGACTCAGAAGAAATTCTAGATGGATCTAAGATTCAAGCACAAAAAATTAAACCACAAAATATCCCAAAGTCTGTGTTTTCAAAATTTCCCCTTGTTCTATCCTCACAATCATGGAGAATATGGCATCCAATCACTAGAGTCATATGCATGAGGTCATATTCCTCTCCAACGTCTACCTTTGGGGGAGAAAGCATCTTCTCACCCATCCTGAATTCCTGCCAGTCCCAAGTGGGAACTTACCACAAGAGGTATTACATAGAATCTCTGCCATGTGTCTGCCCCTCACTGGCTCCTCCCCCATAGGAAGAGGGATGGATCTAATAGGCCAGATGGAGAGAGTCTCTTATCTACCTGTACTGTTTCTCTAGCGATCTCTAGAAGCACTTCTTAAACTTTAATGTGTGTAGGAGACAGCTGGGTCATCTCCTTCAAATGCAGACCCTGATCCAGTCTGTCTTTGCTGGGGCCTGAGAGTCTGCCTTTCTATTAAACTCTCAGGTAATGCCTATGTTGCTGGTCTGTGGCCCATACTCTGGGTAAGAAGGGTCTTCAGGGTATGAGAAAGCTTCAGTCCTTCATGCTAAGTACCTTCCCAGCAACTTCAGCTATCCAAGCCAAATCCACCAATCCAGACTTATCATTATCAGATTAAAACTTACATATTGATTTCTATTTGACATCTGTCTATTCCTCAATTGGTTCAGAAGTCAGGAGAGAGAAGAGGAAGGTATTGTTATTTCCATTTTACAGATGGGAAAATGGAGGCTTAATCAAGTTGAACAACTGATTTCAAGCCAAACATGGAAGAAGTGCAGACTCAGATTTGAAGCCTGTCGATTCGACCCTAGCATTTACCCTGTTATCTGCTGTTTTATACTGCCTCCCTTAAAACTGCTCTGCCCCACAAAGTCTGGTCCCTCTTTATCTGTGATTCCTGTCCTGTAGTGAATGATAATGCAGTCACTGTCCCCTGTTTTCCACACCAGTTTTCTTTATTCCTTTTTGCTTCTTGGCCATCTTCTTACCTATCAATATGCAGATCAAGGTCTGTCTTCTTTATGAAGCTTTTCTTTGATGCTTCAGCAAGAAATAATCCCTTCCTATTTTACTGTTACTTTACTGTGTATAGAATTCCATCCGTTCCCTTGTTGTAGTTATTGCATTCATGTGTTACATGCCAATTTCTTCTACTATTTGGAAAGATAGGAATAGTGTTTGCTTCATCTTTTCTTCCCATCACCCTCCTCAGGGCTTGCACTTATTAAGTGCTAAATATATACTGAATGAATGTTTAATGCCTGTGTTGGAGCTAAGTGGCTGAATGCTCCTGTGCTCAGTCTTCCTTTTTCTGTCTTCTCCCTGTCAGTCCTTTGCATTTTGTTTGAAGTGCCCATTTCCTTTTTTACCACATGAACAGAAATAAAGAGGGCAGGGGCAACATCTTACTATGTTAGAGACCTGCTAATCAGTTGGCAAGAATCTCACACAAACTTGTAGAAAAATAAAAATTTGATAATAAGATATTTTTATATCCTGAGAAGAGCAAAAGACAACCTTTCACTCAAAGTTAAAAGAACCAGCTATTCCATTAATGAGTATGTAGTCTTGGGCTAGTTATCTAAATTATCTGAACTTTGCTATCCTCATCTGTAAGACAGTGGGGTTGACATCTACATTGCAGGATTATTGAATGATCAAATGAAATAGTGCATCTTAAAAAAAATTTTTTTTAATAGGGGCACCTGGGTGGCTCAGTAGGTTAAGCATCAACTTTGGCTCAGGTCATGATCTCACAGTTCATGGGTTCAAGCCCCACGTCGGGCTCTGTGCTGTCAGCTCAGAGCCTGGAGCCTGCTTCAGATTCTGTGTCTCCGTCTGTCTCTGCCCTTCCCCCTGTCACACACACACACACACACTCTCTCTCTCTCTCAAAAATAAATAAAAAACATTAATTAATTAATATTTATTTATTTTTGAGGGACAGAGAGACAGAGTGAAAGCTGGGAAGGGGCAGAGAGAGAGGGAGACACAGAATCTGAAGCAGGCTCAGGCTCTGAGCTGTCAGCACAGAGCTTGAACTCATCAACCGCTAGATCATGACCTGAGCCAAAGTCAGACACTTAACCGCCTGACTTATGCAGGTGCCCCTGAAATAGTACATCTTAAAGAACAGCAGGGACTTAATTCCCTAGCTTCCTCTTAACCATTCTCACTGCCAGCATGAGGTTTAAACTCTCATCATATTTGCATCCCTTCCTCTTTTGTCCATTTGACATATACTGCCATGGTCCTCTCCCTAAACACAGTATTTATCCTGATGCTCTTCTGCTTTAAGATCCTATCACTAACAAGACAAAATCCAAGCAGCCCTATTCCAAGGTGTCCCTTCAGCCCCCTACTTCAGCACCAGCTCCTGCTCCAGGCAAAGTGGGCAGCTTCTACTTCCTTGAACATACAGTTTGCTTTCTTATCCCTGGGCACTTTCTCACATGGTTCCATCTACTCATTATGCCTAACTATTAAGAATCCAAATATTATCCTCAACACATAGAGTAGGTCTTAATTGCCCAGTCACCATGTATAATGTGTGCTTGCTCTTCTGACCTGTGTGTCCTAACTAAGGGAATTTGTTTGGCATTTTCCTGTTGGAATAGTGTGCTTTTTCTTTTGTTTGGAAAGATCCTTTGAATCTTGCCTCACCATTTTCCCTCTTCTACCAGATGGCAAAGTCCTTGGGAGCAGGGACCATGTCTTGTAGCCCACATATCTTTGTATTCCAGCCACTGCCTAACATGCAACCTGTTGTTTGTTCAGCCCCGTATTGAGAAGTTTGCTCTGTGCTAGGCACTCAGTATATGAAAATAAACATCAAGACATGGCAGATTTTTAACCTAATTTATGGAGAAATAGGTGGAATATAGTGAGTGTGGTAGATACAAATGTCCATTGATTCTAACTCCCTTCTTGAAAAGGTGAAGTATATGCCCCTATGCCTTGAATCTGGCTGGTCCTTTTCCAATAGAATGATGTACTTTTCCAATAGAATGCAGAAGTGATCATATGAGTTTTTGCAGCATATACTCTTCTTCTCTTGGGATATGGCAACCATGAGCCACTGATGAAAGCAGATACATCAAAATATGGCCTGCAAGGTTCCATGGAGCATGACATGAATGATCTTACTGAGCTTCAGTTTTCTTCCGTCTAGTGAGTGTTGCTTTTTGCAAAGGCTGAAAAGCTAAAAATGATATTTCCTGACTCTTTTTCAGCTAGGTCTCTGGATAAATTATATTCTACCAATTTGATGCATGCATATATGATTTAGAAGGGCAAATTCCTGCCTGTTTGGTTGTTTTCTGTTGGCAAGCAAGGTCCTGGGGACTGTGAGTATTCTGCTGCAGCATCCCAATGACCAGTTACCAACTTAGTGGCTGCCAACAGGCAACTTCAGTTGAAGTACTGGCAGCTTTCCAACCCTGATCTTCTGATGCTTGGACTATAGGTATGGTGTGTTTTCTTGTGCTAAGGTGAGTTCCATAGTGTTTTGAGAGTCATTTCAGGAGGCTTAGCCTAGAACCCTGCAACAACTTTGTAAGCATCTAATCCTCTGTATTAAATCTCAGTCTGCCTAAAGTACTTAGGGTGGTTTCTGTTTCCTGCACTGAACATTTACAGATGGTATAAAAAGTATATAAACAAAGTAATGAGAATCTAGCCAAGTGCATGACTAATTCTGCTTGGGAGATTTGAAGAAATTTCCATGGAGGAAGTGCTAATATTATGTATCTTGAAGGACGAGTAGTAATAATTATTCAATAGGCAGCTAAGGGTGGAAAGGGCAGTGTAGGCATTGAAAAAAAAAACTTGTGTAGAAGCACAGAGGTATTAAAGATAATGGTGCTCAGGGAATGAGAAATAGACTTCTGAATTTCTACTGTCGTGTCAGCCCAATTTCTAGTACATTCTTTTTTTAAATGTTTTATTTATTATTTTTGAGAGAGAGAGACAGAGCATGAGCAGGGGAGGGGAAGACGGAGAGGGAGACACAGAATCTGAAGCAGGCTCCAGGCTCTGAACTGTCAGCACAGAGCCCAAAGTGGGGCTCAAACTCATGAACCAGGAGATCATGACCTGAGCTGAAGTCAGACGCTAACCGACTAAGCCACCCAGGCACCCCTCTAGTACATTCTTTTAATAATGCAGTTATATCTCAGTTAGTGTTTTCCTATAGAGTAGCAATTCTTTATTGCATTTTTAATGTCATGAGTACCAATGTGTGTGTGTGTGTGTGTGTGTGTGTGTGTGTGTGTGTGTGTTTGTAATTAGTATATATCTTTCTCATGTTCAATCAACCAGTAGAGTAGAGAGATATACAAGGGTGTAGTATAATAGGTTATACTCCTATGGTCTTGGGAATCGGATTGCCTTGATATTGACCACTCTTTCCATTTTCTCCTCCATAAAAATAGGGATAATAATAGTATTCTCTCATCAAATAACTGTTTGGAGGATTAGCATTAGCACATGTAAAATGCTTAGAACATATTAGACATGGAGAAAGCCCTCAATAATGTTCGTGTGGTAATTGCTTATTCTTATGGTTGTACTCAGCCAGTGAGTGCTAGTGGGCTAGCTTGTGCTCTTTCCAGTTGGAATGACCTTCACAAGTCTGTTTGTTTGCTCTTCTGTGATAGTTCTTTTTACTGTTATTAACTCATTTTTTTAGAAATATTTTGACCCTTTCTGGCTATTAAAAGATATGCCAAGAGAGTGCTTGTAGTGCTACAAAATTGCCAGGGAAGATTTTCATGCTGGTTAAAATGCAAAGTTTGTGATGGTTCAAGGAATTTGGTGTAATAGGCAAGGCAACAGAAGATAAATATCAGTAGAAATTGGTGCAAATCCTTTGACATTTTAAAGAGTATTGTTGTAAACAGTACTGCAGATGGACAATTGTTTGACAGACCTAGAAGGAACTATGGAAGTGTCATTGAGGCTCTGCTAAAACAACTTGAAACTTACTTAGTTAACACTGTCACTTCCAAGAAAATATTCCCTAAACAAAAAAAAGGCTATGTCTGTACCTTCCTTTTCAATCTATGCTATCTATCTGTGTTGTCCTCCTCCCATTTTGTCACCTTCCCACATTTCTGAAGATTGGGGGGACTCAACTTTTTATGTCTATTCCACAGACTCTCCTGCCAGCTTTCAGAAAAATTGCACTTGACAAGTTTCAGCTCTCTCCAATGGCCATTCAATAGAACTACAACATGAGCCCTTGTTGTCCCTCAACTTTGACCTTCTTTTTACATTAGGAGCCTCCACATTAGGAAATACCTTCAGTCCACCATAGGGAAGGCCTTCAGTCCCACCCATAACACCCCTTGGGTCTGCTCTACCCTGGAGAACTTAACCTCTAGTTTTCATATCTTACCCTTAAATTTGTTCCATCACAATACACCTTTATAAACGTTTACAATTTTTTCCTATTCTAAAGCAAAACCAAACCATTCCCTTTATCTTTGTTATTAACCCAACTATTTCTTTACATTCGTTCTTTTAACATTTACTTAAGCAGTTACTATGTGTGTTCTAGGCTCTTGGATCCAGAACAGGAAGACATCATCTTCCCCATTCAGTGTGATAGAAGACACAAAGGAGTAACACACAAAACAGCAGGTGATTCAAGCTATGATATAAGCAACTGTAGAAGTCTGTAGGCAAATGAAGCAGGGACAGAGACCCATGACTTCCTTGGGGAGAAAAACTGAAGTTAATTTTTATTAATGGTCTAAGGTAATATCCAATTTCATTCTTTTGCATGTGGTTATCCAGTTTCCCAGAACTCTTTGTTGAAAAAATAATGATTCCCCATCAGATAGTGTTGACACCCTTGTCATAAATTAGTTAACCATAGACATATAGGCTTATTCCTAGACTGTCCATTCCATTCCATTGATCTATATATCTGTCCTTATGCCAATACCACACTGTCTTGGTTACTGTTGCTTTGTATAAGTTGTAAAGTCAGAAAGAGTGAGTGTTCTTACTTTGTTCATCTTTCCCAAGGTTGTTTTGGCTGTCTGAAAAGGTCACATACTGTATGATTCCATTTATATGACATTCTGGAAAATGAAAAACTAATACAGACAGCAAGCAGAGCATTGGTTTCCAGAGGTTTAGGATGGAGGAAGGGGGAAACTCAGAGGATTTTTCCAGGGTAATTAAACTATTCTATATGACAGTGTAATGGTGTATATATGACACTATGCATTTTTCAAAACCCGTAAAACTTTAGAGGAATAGAGTGAATCCTTAATGTATGCAAATTTTAAGTCATTTGGAGGTCGGAGATCTCAGGATAGAAGGCAGATTTTAGCAAGAAAATCAAATTGTTTTACTATTACATTACCAAAGTGTACATGGGGGGCTCATGATAGTCTCCTTATTTTGTGAACATTAGAAAATTTTCATTACTCTTTGTAAAGGTAAGTGAAATGTCCAAATATATGTCTGGATCCATGCATGCACATACATATAACCTGGAGTATTGCAGGTTGCATTTACTGGAAAGCAGATGCTCAGATTGAATTTGCCATGTAGGACATTTATTAAGGAGTGTCCTTGGAAGCAATACCTGTTGAAGAGAGGTGAAGAAAGGAAGCAGGAATGTGTAGAGGAAAAAGTCAAGCTGCAATGCAGCTCCAACTTCAGGTGGAGCTCAGGAGCTAGAATGGCCTTTTAGAGTTGTCTCAAGATGGGTCTAGCTGGCCAGGACTTCATACTCCTGTGGGACAACCCAGGAAGAGGTGCACCATCAGGCAAGGCAGCTCTGCAATGCCTAACGGGTCTGACAGCTAAAGGCTGCCTACTGATAGTATTCCAAGCAGCTGGTGCTTGTCTTTCCTTGACATGGGATCTGAGCAGTGAGTGCAGCATTGGGTCCACCACAGGTGGCAACTAGATCCCACAGATATGAGAGGTCAAGGTGAGCCAGAATCTCTTCAAGGGAACCTAAATGTTAAGAGAGAAATAATGGAATAGGTCTAAGATCAAGCAAGTTTCTAGAGTTCAGGGAGGTGTGCAAGAGTATGGGACATGCCATAAAAAAGTTAGAGGAAAGGAATAATAGGAAAGCCAAAGAGACAAGCAGGAAAGCTTCACAAAGCCTCAGAAAGAGAGGGCTTTGAAACTGTATCCAACTTATGACCTAAAAAGAAGTTTTTCACCCAAAAGGTTGAGAACCAGCAACTGACTACCGCAATGGGAAGGAGGAGAGAAGTAGTAGTAACTAAGCGCTCTGAATGACATGCACTTAGAGTTCCACAACTTGGAGAGAGATCTGTGCTCATCCTGCTTAGTGACACTTTACCATTGCCTCACCAGAGGGAGAAAATGCTTTCATTAGTGGATAAGCCCCTCTAAATCTTTAAATCCCACTTCCAACATCAATGTTCTGACCTTCATAGTCTGTTTTCTAGATTTTATTCCCCATTCCCAGAATTACCGTGTTGCTAAAAGTGAAGAACTCTGGTCAGATTCCTTCCTTCATAGATGCTACTAGTCATTCCATGCTGTATATTTAGCTTCTAAGGATCTAGGAGTCTTCTTACATTCTGTATCTTTCACTGGAACATTTTGCATCTCACTGGCAGATGTCTCAGATAACCCTGTAGCTCTGAGTGATTGAACTAATAGGATCTGGATCTTCACCTCCTTGAGCCAAGTTACCTGTTTGGATTGTCTGGCCTATTGACTTGTGGGTAGCATTTCTTAGTGGTAGGATATCCCTTCTAACATTGGCTGAATAGGATCTTGTACAAGATTAATGAAGAAGACTTCACTTATAACACAGGGTTCTTGTATCCCTTCTACCATCATGAAATGTTCCCTGTTACCTGATGATGACACATGGGTGCCAACTCTGTCTTACTTGGTTTTCGGTTGGAAAAACTTTACCTGGGCTACTTCTTCTTCCAAATATCTACACTTGGTCTTTCTGGCTACATTGCCTAGAATATCCTGCTTTGTCTTCTAAGTATGTGGCTCAGCAATGACTTGTATTTTTTAAAATTTTTTAAATGTTTATTTATTTTTAAGAGAGAGACACACACACATCATGAGTTGGGGAGGGGCAGAGAGAGAGACACACACACAGAATCCGAAGCAGGCTCCAGGCTCTGAGCTGTCAGCACAGAGCCCAATATGGGGCTCGAACTCACAAACCGTGAGCCAAAGTTGGACGCTTAACCGACGGAGCCACCCAGGCACCCCATGACTTGTATTTTTTTGTTGCCAATCACCTCTTTCTTTTAATTTTAAAATTTTAACTTGTGAATTTTATGAAGGAAACATATTTTTAAAGTTTTGAAAATTTATTTTTGAAAGAGAGAGAGAGAGCATGAGTGTATGAGTAAGGGAAGGGCAGAGAGAGAGGGAGAGAGAGAATCCCAATCAGGCTCTGCACTGTCAGCACAGAGCCTGATGCAGAGCTCCAACTCGCCGACCATGAGATCCTGACCTGAGCCGAAATCAACAGTTGGACGCTTAACTGACTGAGCCACCCAGGTTCCCTCAAGGAACATGTTTTAAAAGGAAATTAATTTTAAAAGATAGGAAGGAAATGTATTTTAAAAGAAATATTCAAAAGAAATCCTTGCTGACTTCCTTAATTTTTCTGTTCAGTTAATGGAGATTTGTAGAAAGATACTCAGCAGAATGCTTCTCTATAGGAGTCTACCTCTGACTGGGAAGGTTTCCTACTTCACATTTTCATATCTTAAGCATATAATTCACATATGTATACAGAGGCTGGCTCATTCAAATACACAGGCATTTATAGGAATGGAGCCTCCCTTACCATAGGTTGGATGTATTGTCATATTTCTTCCAGATTTCATGGCAGTCTTCCTCCACATAACTGCCTTCTGTTTTCTAAGCTATGTGACAAGTTGGAATAGGGTAGAGGCAGGGAAAGTGGAGAATGATACATGTGCACTCCAGGTAGCGGCTCATCGACATCTAGGTCTCTGAGGCAGTTGGGGCTGGGAATAGCTAGGAGTTTAGTGTGGCTGGAGTGTGGTGAGTGCCAGAACATTGTGGGAACTGAGGTTGGAGGGCTGGGATGTGGGGTGGGGGCAGGAAGTACAGGTCCTTTGGATTTTTTGAGGCCACAGTAGACATATCAGATTTGTATCTGAGGAACGTAGGAAATGATGTGTTCTCTTTATTGCTATTCTTCTTGGGGTTTTTTTTGAAACATCTTTTATTTTAATTTTTTCCAATTTTTTTACTGTGGTAAATGCACATAAAACTCACTATCTTAACTTATTTTAAACATACAGTTCAGCAGTATTAAGTATATTCATGTTGTGCAGCCATCATGACTTTCTGTCTCCAGGATTCTTTTCATCTTGCAAAATTGAAACCTTTTACCCCGTGACCCCTTCTCCAGCCCTTGGCAACCGCCATTTTACTTTCTTCCTTTCTCTTTCTCTATCTCTCTCTTTTTTAAATCTCCCCTTTTCCCCTGGTACCCTAACCTCCGGTAATCACCATTCTACTCTCTGTCACTATGAGTTTGACTTTTTTTTCCTTTCTATTTCCACATATAAATGAGATCATGCAATATTTGTCTTTCTGAATCTGGCTTGTTCTACTTAGCATAATGCCCTCCAGTTTCATCACATTGTCACAAATAGTAGGATCTCCTTTTTAAAGGCTGAAAAATGTTCCATGGTGTGTATGTGTGTGTGTGTTTGTGTGTGTGTGTGTGTGTGTGTGAGTGACATATATATGACACATTTATCTACAAATGGACATTCAGGTTATTTACACATCTTGGCTACTGTGAATAATGCTGCAATGAATATGAGAGTACAGGTATCTCTTCAAGGTAGTGATTTTATTTTCCTTGGCTATATATCCAGAGGTGGGGGTGCTAGATCATATGATATTTCTGTTTTTCCAATTTTGAGTAACCTCTGTACTGTTTTCCACAGTTGCTGCATCAGTTTACATTCCCACCAACAGTGCACAAGGGTTCCCTTTCTTCCACATACTTGCCAGTATTTATCTCTTGTCTTTCTTTTTTTTAGTTTATTTTTTTATTTATTTTGAGAGAGAGAGGAAGAGAGAATGCACACATGGGCACATGGGGAGGAGGAGCAGAGGGAGAGAACTTGAAGTGGGCTTGGGAGCCGTCAGCACAATGCCCTGCACAGGGGCTTTAATCCACCAACTGTGAGCTTGTGACCTGATCCTAAATCAAGAGTTGGATGCTCAACTGATTGAGTCACCCAGGTGTCCATCTCCTTTTAAAAATCTCTTTGCTAATGGTGGGAGAATCTGTGTTGTGTGAATGGAGGTCTGAGTGTTTGGATTCCCCATGAGAAGATCTATGTATGGATCCCCACTCTAATAAAGACAGCAAGAAGGAAAGCAGCAAGTTTATTAAAACAAAAATACCCTCATGGGGGTAGAGCAAACAGGATTCGAGATGTGGACCAGGCCCTATGTTGTTTTAGGATTGGATATTTGCTGCCTCTCTCTGGGCTGGGAGGAGCTATGTCTGCCTTGGGGGGTTGGGAGGAGGTTTCTGATGGAGGCTGCTTCCAATCCTTTGGGGAACTCCTCCCAAAGGTTGGGAGGGGGAGTTTTGGACCCTACAAAGTTTGTAGGAACAGACTGTAGGAACAGTCGAGGAGCCTTTCTCCATAGGGGCAGCTGGGCCCGCAATGCAAACATATGCAAACATATTCTGATGAGTCTAGGAGTTAGCCTGGGGCTGAGGTGGAATAGGAGAGCAAGTGTTCTATACTTGCGGCTCTTGGTCTATCAGACCCAAGATCCTGGAAGCCACAAGCTCAGGATGTTGTGCCCCCGAGGTTTTAATTTTTAATGTGTAGCTTATTTAAATTTTTTAAAATGTTTTTTTGAGACAGAGAGAGAGACAGAGCATGAGCAGGGAAGGGGCAGAGAGAGAGGGAGACACAGAATCGGAAGCAGGCTCCAAGCTCTGAGCTGTCAGCACAGAGCCCAACGCGGGGCTCGAACTCACGAACTGTGAGATCATGACCTGAGCTGAAGTCGGATGCTCAACTGACTGAGCCACCCAAGCGCCCCAATGTGTAGCTTATTTATTGCCGCCCTTGCCTCCAGCTCCTGACTCTATCATCCCCCCCACCCCCACCCCAAGGACTTGGGACTCTGCCTGGGAACATTTCTTCTATTGCTCATATCTAGTTGTTCCCTAACATCTTGTCTTTTTAATGATGGCGATTCCAACAGATGTGAGGTGAAACCTCACTGTGATTTTGATTTACATCTCCCTGATGATTAGTGATCTTTTCATGTATCTATTGGCTATTTGTATGACTTATTTAGAAAAATGTCTTTTCAGGTGCTCTGCCCATTTTTAATCCGATTATTGTTATTTTGGGGGGCAGTATTGAGTTGTAGGAGTTCCTTATATAGTTCAGATATTAACTTCTTATCAGATATATAATTTCCAAATAATTTCTCCCATTCTATAGGTTACCTTTTCATTTTGTTCATTGTAATGAGGGAAACAAAGATAAGAAAAATGTAGTTTAAATGAAATCCCCTTCCATCTTGCAGCCCAGAGACCTACAGCATATAACATTCCTCAAGGAGTTTCTGGCTGCCTTCATGCCTTAATGTTTACATGTCACTCAAAACCAAAAGCAACCTTATGTTGGCCATAGCTAAATCTTTAGAGTCCTATAAGACCCTGCTGTCAGGATCTGGAAATTCCTTAGAAACTAACTTTATCTCTATCCTGCCTCCCTCCACAGACTTGAAAGTATATAATCAGTCACTCTTCACAATCCCAGTGCACCTCTTTCTGCCCAAAGGTCTTGTCCCCGTGCTATAATAAAATCACCTTTTTACACCAAAAAAAAAGTCTCAAGAATTCTTTCTTAGCCATTTGCTTACAAACCCTACTTCAGATTTCATCAGTTGTGTCCTGTGCTGTGCAGAAGCTTTTTAGTTAAATGGAGTCCCACTGGTTCACTTTTGCTTTTGCTGCCTGCACTTTTGGTGTCACATCCAGAAAGTCTTTGCCATGACCAAGTCAAGGAGATTTTTCTCTGTTTTTTTCTAGGAGTTTTTTGGATTCAGTCCTTCCATTTAAGTCTAATCTATTTTCAGGTAATTTTTGTTGAGTAGCATAAGATAGGGGTCCAATTTCATTCTTTTGCATATGAATATCCAGTTTTTCTAACACCATTTATTGAAAATACTATCCTGCGGCACCTGGGTGGCTCAGGTGGTTAAGCATCTGACTTCTGTTTAAGCATAAGACTTTTGGTTTCGGCTCAGATTTCTCATGATTCGTGAGTTCGAACCCTATGTTGGGCTCTGTGCTGACAGCACAGATCCTGCTTGGATTCTCTCTCCCTCTCTCCTTGTCCCTCCCTTGCTCGCTTGCTCTTTTTCTCTCTCTAAAAATAAACTTAAAAAAAAATTTTTTTAAAGAAACTTGTTTAAAAAAAAAAGAAAATACTTTCCTTATTCCATTGACTATTCTTGGTTCCTTTGTCAAATATTAGTTGACCATATATGCATGGTTTTTTTTTCTCCCATTCTGTAAGTGGCTTGCCTTTTCATTGTGTTGTTTGTTTCTTTTACTGTGCCCTTTGTTTCTTCTTTCTGTCTCAGATAGGGGAAGATTTCCTTTTCATGTTCAAAGCTAAATGCTACATGGTCTCTGTTCTCCTTATCTCTGTTCTTCCTTGTCTCATAAGTTGTCTTTATTATATATTGACACTTGTTATTTAATTATTAATGAATAGGAATTTTATCTTTCCACATAGTCTTTAATCATGTTAATGATTGTTATTTTTCTTCTTAAAACCAAGGTTTTCCTTTAAATCTCACGTGATTTGATGATGTTTAATAAGAAATATTCAGTCTTTGTCCCTTTCTGGCAGAGCTTCGGAAACTGTTGGCATTTCCTAATGATGAGGAGGAGGGGTAAGAGGGGTCTTTTATTATGTTAATGAAGTGACTTTTATACCCCATCTAAGGATGAGGACTGGTTGCCAGGAGAACGAACCATGTGATAAGAGGTTTGGACTTCTGTGGACAGGCGAGGAGATACAATTGAATCAGTTGCCAACAGCCAATGATTTAATCAAATGTGGTTTTGTGATGGAGCCTCCATAAAAACCCAAAAGGACCAGGTTCAGAGAGCTTCTGGGATGGTGAGCACAAGGAAGTGCTGGGAGAGGGTTCCCCTGAGTAGGTCCCCTTTTCCCTATACCTGGCCCTTTGAATCTTTTCTGTAAGGCTGTTCTGGTATAACCTTTTATAATAAATCAGCGATCTAGGAAGTAAAATATTTTTTGAGTTCTGTTAGCAGATCTGACAAATTAATCAAACCCAAGAAGGGATTGTGGGAACTTCTGATTAATAGCCAGTCTATCAGAAGTGCAGATGACAACCTGGACTTGAGACTGACATCTGAAGTCCAAGAAGGGGTAGTTGAAACCTCCAGTCTGTTGCCAGTAAGTTAGAAGCACTGGCTTGTGACTGGCATCTGAGGTGTGTGTGTGGAGGGATGGGGAGCAGTCTCATAGGATAGCACTTAACCTGTGAATTCCAACCCTATTTCTGGGAAGACAGTGTCAGAATTGAATTGAATTCTCAGACACCCTGGTGGTGTATGAGACTTGCTTGATGGATGTGGGAGGAATCCCCACCACCACTACACTGTAATTAGGTTCTAAAATCATTTTATCTCAGTTCTCTGTTTAGTTAATATCCTATTTTATTCTGTTCACACACACACACACACACACACACACATATATATATATATATATATATATATATATAATTTATTTTAGAGAGAGGGCACATGTGAGCAGGGGAGAGAGAGAGAGAGAGAGATAGAGAGAGAGAATCTTAAGCAGATTCCATGGTCAGCACAGAGTAGGGGTGGGGTGATGCAGGGCTCCACCCCACAACCTGGGGATCATGACCTGAGCAGAAATGAAATCAAGAGTTGGACAGGCACATGAAAAGATGCTCAACGTCGCTCCTTATCAGGGAAATACAAATCAAAACCACACTCAGATATCACCTCACACCAGTCAGAGTGGCTAAAATGAACAAATCAGGAGACTATAGATGCTGGAGAGGATGTGGAGAAATAGGAACCCTCTTGCACTGTTGGTGGGAATGCAAACTGGTGCAGCTGCTCTGGAAAACAGTGTGGAGGTTCCTCAAAAAATTAAAAATAGACCTACCCTATAACCCAGCAGTAGCACTGCTAGGAATTTACCCAAGGGATACAGGAATACTGATGCATAGTGGCACTTGTACCCCAATGTTTATAGCAGCACTCTCAACAATAGCCAAAGTATGGAAAGAGCCTAAATGTCCATCAACTGATGAATGGATAAAGAAATTGTGGTTTATATACACAATGCAGTACTACGTGGCAATGAGAAAGAATGAAATCTGGCCCTTTGTAGCAACGTGGATGGAACTGGAGAGTGTGATGTTAAGTGAAATAAGCCATACAGAGAAAGACAGATACCATATGTTTTCACTCTTATGTGAATCCTGAGAAACTTAACAGGAACCCATGGGGGAGGGGAAGGAAAAAAAAAAGAGAGGTTAGAGTGGGAGAGAGCCAAAGCATAAGAGACTGTTAAAAACTGAGAACAAACTGAGGGTTGATGGGGGGTGGGAGGGAGGGGAGGGTGGGTGATGGGTATTGAAGAGGGCATCTTTTGGGATGAGCACTGGGTGTTGTATGGAAACCAATTTGACAATAAATTTCATATATTAAAAAAAAAGAGTTGGGCACTCAATCAACTGAGCCACCCAAGCGCCCCCATAATTAAATTTTTAAAACAGTAGCCTACTGAGGCGCCTGGGTGGCTCATTTGGTTAAGTGTTGGACTCTTGATTTTGGCTCAAATCATGATCTCATGATTCATGAGTTCGAGCCCCACATTGGGCTCTATGCTGACAGTGCAGAACCTGCTTGGGATTCTCTTTCCCTCTCTCTCTGACCCTCCCCTACTGGCACTTACTCTTTCTCTCTCTCTCAAAATAAATAAATAAACATTTACAAAATTAAAAATAAAACAGTAGCCTAACTTCCCTTTTCTGCATCATCTTCTACTCATGATATAAATTACAATGGTCTGTTAGCCACAGAATTTACTCTCCCGAAATGCCTATTACTAAATTCACAAACTACCCCTGATTGGCCAAATCCAATAAATCCATTTCAGTCCTTTACATACGTGCACTTCATGTTGACTAATCCTTCTACCTTGCTTCCAAACCACTTTCTCTTTCTTTTCTTACCTCTGCTAGGGTTTTGCTAGCTCCTTTTTCTTCATTCAGCTGTGTATTTTGGTATTAGCCAGCACAATGTTTTGGGATTTGTTGTTATTCTAAACACTTAACTTGAATTATTTCATTCATATGCATAGGCTGTTACTACATATCTGGCATTTTTCACATTAATCTACCACAGGATATCTTAAGCTCAACATGTCCTAAATCATGTTTGCTTCTCAATTTATATACCAAGTTTAGGGAGGCCTGGGTGGCTCAGTCGGTTAAGTGTCCAACTTTGGCTCTGGTCATGATCTCACGGTTTGTGGGTTCGGGCCCTTCATCAGGCTGTGTGCTAAATGCTTGCTTAGAGCCTGAAGACTACTTCAGATTCTGTGTCTCCTCCTCTGCCCCTCCTCTACTCATGCTCTGTCTCATTCTGTCTCTCAAAAATAAATAAATGTAAATTAAAAAAAATTATATTCCAAATTCAGTTCATAACCCTATAATCTATTCATTAAGGCTAGTAAAAAATACAGAAATCATCCTATTTTTTCTTTTTACCTCTAATATTAAACCTGTCAAATCTCTTTGTCAGTAACTCTCAAATCTATCACCCCATCTCAATTCCCACTATCCCTGTCTTAGTTCAGGTTATTATTATTAAATTGTCTAGACTACTTAAATACCTTGTTAATTCCTCCCTCTTTAAACTTTAATTGCTTGATTCTTACAGAGGTCTTGCTTCACAGTCTGTGGTGCTATTTAGCCCTTGCATATCCTCCTTTCCCATTGCCCCGTCAATATAATGATTTAGGTGCTTGATGAGTTAAAATTTTGAGTTATAAGAACTTAACTGTATGTAGAAAAGGCTTACAGGAGTTTGTTTAGGCCATAAAAATGCCTTTCAGAAACTCACTGGGATTAGTGCTTGGCAGTGTGCCGATTTTCCTCTGTGATCCTAATGTTTTCTGGAGCTGCCTATGAATAACAATCATAGAAGTCTTTTCCTTGCTGCATGGGGAGATGGAGCCTTTTAGTTTTATTTCAACAGTTATTTCTCCTGACTGCCAGATGTTAAATCAGCCAGCTATAAAACCTTTATTCAATCATTCATTCATTCAGCCAACATGTATTGTGTACCTACTTGGTGCCAGGCACTGAGGTAGATGTGGGTACACCGTGATGGCTGAAACAGTATCACTTCCTCCTTGTAGTTTAGTCTTTGGGAACAGACAGGCATGTAAACTGGTAAATGTAGTGCAAATTACAAATGCTATCATGTGTATAGACCGGATCTAAGAGAGTAATGAGGCTAGTACACTTAAACTTGATTTGGAAGGAAAGAAAACTTTTGGGAAGAGGTGACACTGAAGTGAGTCTTGAAAGGTAATATAAGAGTAATTTACTAAGTTGACAAGGCCATGCTGCAAAGAGGGAACATGTTAAATAAAGTCCTGGATTTAAGAAAGATCATATACAGGAAAAAGATCACATGTAGTTTGGCTTTCTTAATGTTCACAAAGCCTGTTGAGAGGGAGGAAATGAGTATGGAAAGATATTCATGGCAAAGACCTTAATGGATTTTGTATGTCAAGACAAGAAGTTTGAGATTTTTCCTGCAGATCATGAACATGAAAAAGGATTTGTCATTTTCTGGCATTGGTTGCAGCTTTCTTTTTCCAGTTGGCAAAGTCAGTTACATTTGTCTATTTGTTTTCCAACTCCCTAAATTTTGTTGTTGTCATTTCTAATCCTCTGTTCCTTCTCCTTAAGAATTTTATCCCTCTTTTATAATTGGGGAGGGGCATGGAAAAGAGGGGAGCTGGATGCATTTAGATAATCTGCCATTAGAAAGTCCCCATTAGTGCTTGCTCCCAGGTCTTTATTTTGAAAAGATGCCTGAAAGTTGAAAGAATACTACCATGAGCACCCATATCCCCTTTAACTCAGATTTACTAATTGTTAGCCTTTTCCCATAATTATTTTCTCTCTATTTCTGTCTGTCTCTGGCAAGTTTTGAGCAATTAGAGTATTAAAAAAAATGGTGATCTATTTTTGCTGATCCATTTGAAAGTAGGTTGCAGATATCATGGACTACACTTTAAATTATATGCATAGCTTTAAGTACCTAAAGAATAAAGAAATCCTCCTACATAAGTACATTATCATTTTACACCTAAAAAATTAACAATAACCTGAAAGAAACAATCAATAAAACTAAAAAGCAACCTACAGAATAGGAGATAATATTTGCAAATGATATATCTGATAAAGGGTTAGTATCCAAAATATATAAAGAATTTATAAAACTCAATACCCAAAAAACAAATAATCCAGTTAAAAAATGGGCAGAAGACATGAATGGACATTTTTCCAAAGAAGACATACAGATGGCTACCAGACAAATGAAAGATGCTCAACATCAGTCATCATCAGGGAAATAAATATCAAAACTATGATGAGGTATCACCTCACACCAGTCAGAATGGCTAAAATTAACAACACAGGAAACAACAGCATTGTTGAGGATGCAGAGAAAGGGGGAAGCCTCTTACACTGTTGGTGGGAATGCAAACTGGCACAGCCACTCTGGAAAACAGTATGGAGGTTCCTCAAAAAGTTAAAAATAGAACTACCCTATTATCCAGCAGTTGCCCTACTAGGTATTTACCCAGAGCATACAAAAATACTAATTTGAAGAGATACATGTACCCCAATGTTTATAGCAGCATTATCAACCATAAATAGCCAAGTTATGGAAGGAGCCCAAATGTCCAGAGACTGATGAATTGAATAAAACATTGCACTATTAGTAATAAAAAAAGAATGAAGTCTTGCCATTTACAGTGATGTGGATGGAGCTACAGAGTATTATGCTAAGTGAAATAAGTCAGAGAAAGACAAATACCATATGATTTCACTCATATGTGGAATTTAAGAAACAAAACAAATGAACATGGGTTGGGGGAAGAGAGGAAAACCAAGAAACAGACTTTTAACTATAGAGAACAAACTAATGGTTATCAGAGGGGAGATGGGCTTTCCACCCCACCCCCTGCACTCCTGCCACCTCCTGCGGGGGGTGGGGGGTGGGTTATGGGGATTAAGGAGGGTACTTGTGATGAGCCCCAGGTGTTTTATGTAAGTTTCAAATCATTAAATTCTACACCTGAAACCAATATTACACTGTATGTTAACTAACTGCAATTCAAATAAAAACTTGAAAAAGGAAAAAAAAAATAAAAACAGCAATAACCCATAACATCATATACTACTATCCAGTCCACAATCCACTGTCCTCAACTGTCACCAAATGTCTTTATAACTATCTTTGTTTATTTAGATACAGGATCTAGTCAAAATTAACATATTGCTTTTGGTTGATATGTGGATATCCCATACCCACCTTGTATATTTCCTATACTAGTTTTGGAATTATCCATTTCTCCAAGGAAACTTTGTTCCTTGTAATAGGCAATGGTATTTGGAAACCGAAATCTGTGCATGAAGAATGTTTATTGCTATTTGGACTAATATTACTTATAGGTACTTTTAAGTGATAGAGCGATAGAGTGATAGAGTGATATATTTTTTTAATATATATATATCATATTTTCATCTCTTTTTCCTTAAAATGAAAATCTTGGTACCTACATCTTCTCTTTATTCCACAATATACATAAAACCATTTCAGAATTACAATACTAATATTACTAATAACAGTAAAATATTATAAATTGTTCAAGATTTCTTTGCAATTCATTTTGTCCTCAGAATAGATGCCTCTATATAAAGATATAATGAAATTGATGATATGCCACAGGAAAACAGAATTTTTTCAAATAACTTTGAATCAAATAACTTTTATATCTTTCATTATATCTTTATCTCCTTATCTTTATTTTCAATTGTAGGTGTTTTCTTTTTAAATCCTTGTTATTAACTTTATATTTTGAATATATAAAGCATTTACATTAATCCAAAATCAAAACTATTCACAAATGCACTAGTGCATTTATCTCACTATAGTGAGATAAAGGTAAATTACGTGAAAGGGTGTATTGACATAAAGATATAATATATATATACATATATATGATATATATGTATATATACATATGTATATATGTGTATAGATATATATGTATATATGTATGTATATATACACATACATACATATAAAGGTATACTGGTTCCTAACCTTACCCCCTCCAGCCTACTCCCATGCACATTACATAACCATATGAGGCAACCATTCAATTTAGATAATCACTGTCAGGTTCTCATTTATCCTTCTTGTGTTTATTTTTACAAAAGTGAGCATGCATTTATATTCTTATTTTCTCTTCTTTCTTATGCAAAAGGACACATTTTCTATATATACTCCCTTTTTTCTGATGCCTATTTATTTTTGAGAGAGAGGGAGAGAGCAAGCATGAGAACCAGGGTGGGGCAGGGAGAGAGAGAGAGACAAAGGATCAAAGTGGGCTCTACTGGAACAGCAGAGAGCCCCATGGGGAACTCAAACCCCCAAACTGTGAGATCATGACCTGAGCTGAAGTCCGGTGCTTAACCAACTGAGTCACCTAGGCACCCCTCTTTCTATACTCTTTTGCAGCTTTTTTCCTAATTAACTGTGGAAATTCAAATGGAAATTACTCTGTATCAGTATGTAGAAAGCTTTCTAATTATTTTTATAGCTGCATAGTATTTTATTATATGGCTGTAATTTGTTGAACCATGTTTGTGTCAGGGCTTTGTGCTGTCCCACATTTCCATGGAGTTTACTGTTATGCACATGCTGCAGTGAGTAGCCCTGTTCATATGTTGTATTATTTTGTAGAGACGTTATCTTCAGGGTAAATTCTAGAATTGGAATTGAGCAAAGAGTAAATGCATAAATATTTGTAAGTCCTTTCCACAGGGAGCTAATCAATTTTTAAAAATATCTGAACTTAATACCTAACTGCCTTCATTTAATTTTGATGCCTGTTTATAAATAACAGTTAAAAAAATCTTTGCACACACCCTTCAAACAATAACTCAAAATAGAACACAGACCTAAAAGTAAAACACAAAACTATAAAACCCATGGAAGATAACTTAGAAAAACTAGGTGACCTTGGGTGTGGCGATAATTTTAGGCAAAACCCCAAATGTACAATTTTTGAAAGACTGAATTGATCTGTATTTCAGTAAAATTAAAGACTTCATCTCTACAAAAAACAATGTCAAGAGAATGAGAAGACAAGCCACAGACTGGGAGTAAATTTTTGCATAAAATATTTCATAAAGGACTGTTACCTGAAATATAAAAGAAACTCACAAAACTCAACAATAAGAAAACAACCTGATTTAAAAATGGGTCAAAGGCATTAACAGACACCTCATCAAAAAAAAATATACAGATGGCAAATAAGCATATGAAGAGGGATTCCACATTTTATCTGATCAGGGAAATGCAAAATAAAACAGCAGTGAAATACCAGTACACACCTATTATTATAACAGCCAAAATTTGGACCACTGACAACACCAAACGCTGACCAGCATGTGAACAACAAGAATTCTTTTTAAAAAAAAAAGTTATTTATTACATGGTGGAATATCATTTTGGGTATATTGGCTAAATACAATATATTATGAAATCATTTCACCTCTTTTTTTTACTTTTTATTGTTTTTTTTTTTTTTCATTTTAGACCTCTTCCTTTTTTTCAAATTTTTATTTAAATTCTAGTTAGTTAATATTAGTTTCAGGTGTAGGATTTAGTGATTCATCACTTACGTATAATATCCAGTGCTCAACACAACACGTGTCCTCCTTAATACCCATCATCTATTTAGCCCATCCCCTACCCACCTCCCTCTATCAACCCTCAGCTTGTTCTCTATTGTAAAGAGTCTCTTATAGTTTGTGTTCCTCTTATTAAGTTTTTAATTTTAATTCCAGTAGAGTTAACATACAATGTTAGTTTCAGGTGTATAATGTAGTGATTCAATAATTCTATACATTATTCAGTGCTCATCATGATAAATGTATTCTTAATCACCATCACCTATTTTACCCATCCCCCCACCTACCTCCACTCTGGCAACTACCAGTTTGTTCTCTATAGTTAAGAGTCTGTTTCTTGATTTCCCTCTCTCTCTTTTTCCTTTGCTCATTTGTTTTTTAATTCCACATATGACTGAAATCATATGGTATTTGTCTTTCTCCAACTGACTTACTTTGCTCAGCATTATACTTTCTAACTCCATCTATGTTGCAGAAAATGACAAGATTTCATTCTTTTTTATGGCTGAATAATATTCCAATATATATATATATATATATATATATATATATATATATACCACATCTTTATCCATTCACCTATCAGTAGGCACTTGGGCTGTTTCCATAATTTGGCTATAGCAGCAGGAACTCTAATTCATTGCTGATGGGAATGCAAAATGGTATAACCATTTGGAAGATAGTTTGGTTTCTTACAAAACTAATCATACTCTTACCCTGCAACCAGCAATTGCATTCCTTGGTATTTTCCCAGAGGAGTTGAAAATGCACATCCACACAAAAACCTGCACACAGCTGTTTATAGCATTTATTCATAATCTCCAAAACTTAGAAGCAATCGAGATGTCCTTCAGTGAGTGAATGGACAGATAAATGGATACATCCAGACAATGGAATATTATTAAATGCTAAAAACGAGTGAACAATCAAGTTATGATAAGACATGGAGAAATCTTACATGCATACTAATAAGTGAAAGAAGCCAGTCTGAAAAGGCTCTATACTGTATGATTCCAACTATATGACATTTTGGAAAGGCAAAACGGTGGAGACAGTAAAAAGATGAGTAGTTTCAAGGGGTTGGGGATGAATAGGCAGAGTATAGAGGATATGGGAGAAGTGAAAATACTTTGTATGATACCATAATGATGGATCGATATCATTATACATTTGTCCAAACCCTTTGAATGTACAACACCAAGAGTCAACTGTAATATAAACCATAGACTTTGGGTGACAATGATGTGTCAATATAGGTTTATCATTTGTAACAAATGCACCACTCTGGTGGAGGATTTTGACAATGGGGAGGCTATGCATGAGTGGAGGCAAGGGCATATGGGAAATCCCTGTCCTTTCCCCTCATTTTTGCTCTGACTCTTAAATTGCTCTAAAAAAATAGTCTTAATAAAAAAAAATCTTTGCGTGACCTGGAGAACTAGAGTTTTATTTTATTTTTGTTTTACTGTTTAGTCCCTTTTCCTGTACTTCTCTGATACCTACCTGCATCTAATTTTCCTTGTAATTTCTCAATAATCTTACAATCTTTTATGAATCCTTTTCTGGGATCCTATAGTTATCAAAGTACATTTTGTACTTCACAATTGTCTCTTGTTAGCCCACCCATGTTTAGATGTTAGCCACTTATCTTTTCAGCGTGTACCTCTTTGTAAAACCAGCTCAATCAATCAATCACAGTATTCACCAGAGGCATGGTATTTTCTGTTATTGTGGTTTGGGAAATGTTTTTCTTCTCCCTTCAAAGAGAACAGCAACTTAGCAAGATAATTGATCTGTGGCGAGATAACATATCCCATAAGTGTTCTGTAAGTATTCTCCCAGACTCTTTGGTCCTCTAATCTTTAAGTTATGAAAGTAAATATCTTATTTTCTTCCACCTTTGAAAGTTAGGTCCCCTCTCATCCTGGCTGCATGTAGTTCAAGCTCCTTGACTTTGTAATGTGAAGTATTAAGTAACATATGTGTAATTCTTATCTTCCTTTGATGCTGATGATTGAAGACATGTTAAATCTGTCTCAAGCTCTAGGATACATGCTTCTTATCAGTTTAGGAAATTTGTTCTAGATTAGGTTCTTAGTTTCATAATTGTGGTTTATTTTAATTTTTTTCCACATCTCCTTGGGTAATGCAATTGTGCACAGCATAGATTATATTTGTGATATGCTTCAGGTTTATTTTTAGCTGATTGTGTATGGTTAACAGCTATTCTAGTTGTGATGTCCATTCTGATTGGTTAGTATCCATTCCATACAGGTGTAAAATATATCTAATATCTCCCAAGTGTGTTATCATTGCACTAGTCAGTGCCAATCCCTGATGAAATTTGCATTTATCTCTGGCTAATTGAGAAATATTAGGACAATAAAATTAGTTTGTAATAAAGATAAGTGTATTCAGTTTACAAAACTATTCATAGGCTGTGTCAGTCCTAAAGTTTTGGTTACTAAATGCTTGTTCTTTTGTGAAAAAATGGTAATTTTTTAAAGAACATTCTTACTTGGGTAAATAGAAAGATGACAATGCTATGTCAGTACTCCAAATTTTAAAAAGGAGGAAAAAAAACCTTTGTAAAATTCAGTTGTCTGGGAACACTAATCTTTGCCATTGCCTTTAAGTTAATGTCAAGGCCTGTTAGTTGTTCTTGAATCTATCTACATCGTTTCTCTAGGATTGAGATTTGAGATTTAACTCCATCTTTGGAGTTACTGAGTCTTTTTGCCTTCCTTTTTGCTATTTACAGGAGTTTTTATAATACTTCTTTTTTCATTTTCACCTAAGTCATTCAGTCCTTATATACTTTCATAGTTGATGTTGTCTACTTCACATTCCTCTGGTTGCAAAGGCCAAGAAGCATATCAACGGTAATAAACAAAATCTAGTTTATTACCTACCATAATAGTCTGCACCTACCATTATACATTTCCCACTCTGCAAATTCTCCTTCTATTATTTCCATAAGTCTCCAGTGAGCATCTCACATGTGTGCATTAATAAGTCTCTTGGATCTACTGATTGCATGTACTTCTGTAGCCCACATTGCTAATGAAGGTGTTTTGTCATCATCAATGACACCAAAGTTCACTCTTATGAATACAATGTCTGGCTAGTAATGCTATATTCTCTTACTCCCATAGATGAGGGTAATAAATATGGTAAAGTTGAAATAATACTTTATTATCTGTAGCTAATAACTATTAACAAATTTCTAACAATTGGAAAAAACTAAAAGCATTAATTTGTTAATGGAGAAGGCATGTCTATTGCCAAAAAATCGATAGTATTCTAATGTATTAATAATAAATGGAAAGTCTAAACAAGAAAGACCTTTCCTCAATACACACACACACACGCACACACACATACACACAAACACAACACACGCACACACACAAACACATAAAGGCATTGGGATAAAATAACAATACATAGCTGCATAATGGGAATAATAAAATCTTGGTAAATATAAACAAAAGTTTTGAGCAAATACAGCAAATATAGATAGGGTAATAAACATGTATTAACTCTAGCTGGAGTTCTAGGATCTATAACTAGAAGAGGAAAATAGGAGAGCCTGGCAAATAATCTAAGATAATGGAATCAAAATAATAGCACCTTGCAGGGAACACAGGCTGGAAACCAAGGACCTGAAGGGATGTGATGAATAAAAAGAAGAAGAAGAAGAAGAAGAAGAAGAAGAAGAAGAGAAGAAGAAGAAGAAGAAGAAGAAGAAGAAGAAGAAGAAATAAAAGAAATAAAGGAAAAAGAACAAAGTTCAGGGCCAAAGGTCTACATGAAAGCGTGTTCAAAAAGCAAAATAATAGACTGGGGGGAGGAAGGGCATGCATGGGGTGGTAAGGCAGAGCTTGAAGAATTTCCCATAAAAACTAATTCAAATCCTCTTTCATATGTAGTTAGCAGTCCCATCCACCAGTGTTACAAATGCCAAACTAACTGAATAATTTTCCAATAGTTAATTTAAACGTTATGCACAATTCTGAGTAGCACTCCAACAAAATTTTAACTTAGAAAATGACAAAATGCTTCTAAATTTCCCATGAAAAACAAGAGGTCACATCACACAATCACAGAACTTACAAAGGGACAGTAAAAGGGCCGTTCTACCGAGTATTAGAACAGCAGATACTAAAATTCTCAGCTTCCAATTCTACCAAAGAATATAAGAAACAGACTGGAACTCTAAAAACTGTAATGAAATAGTGTCACAGAAGAAATGAAAAAGAATGACAATTTATTAAACAATGAGTTGATCACTGGTTAATAATTTGAGAAACCAGTAATTTTAATCCAACACACATTAAATTTATACCTCTCACCAAAATGGATGCTTCTCTGTGGACCCTTGTTGACTATTCTAACCCTGACCTCCTCTCTTCCTCCCTTGTGATTCTTACATGCTACCTCTCGTGCAACATTCTGAGCTTCCTGAAGAATTGATATAAAATTTACTAAACATATAACAAGAAATATGAAATAAAGCATTTAAAATCAGCTGTATAGTATATTTCTATTTGTAAAGGTAAAGAGCTGTATATGTATATGTATATGTAAATATGCTTTTGCTTTTATGTGCCCAGGAGGAAAAAGGAAGCTACCTAAAAAATCATAAATATGTTTATTGCTGGAGAGTAGATTACGCTAAGATAGTGGTTTTCATTTTTTTTTGTCTTAGGACTCTTTTATACCCTTAAAAATTGCTGAGGACCCCATGCAGCTTTGTCTATGTGGATTCTATCTATAGATATTTACTGTATCAGAAGGAAAAACTGAGAACCTGAAAGAAATACCTATTATTTTAAATTATAACAATAAGCCCATTACATGTTAACATAAATAACATGTTATATAGAAAAATAATCATATTTTCCAATATTTAAAAAAATTAGGGAGAAGAGTAACATTATTTTGCCTTTATGTAATTCTCTTTAATGTCTGGCTAAATAGAGACAGCTGGATTCTTAAATCCGCTTCTGAATTTAATCTGGTGTACTGAACACTCCTGAGAGAATCAGAGTATAAGAGGAAAATAAAATCTTAGTATTATTATGAAAATAGTTTTGACCCAGATCCCCAGACAACCCTTTGGGAACTACTTTTCTAGAAGAGGAAAGGAAGGTTTTTGTTTTCACCAGAGGTAGTTTGTGTTTTATAGTTCTCTAAGCCTTATCTATTAAATAGGAAAAATAATACTTCTTTGTAGAATCTTTGTGAGAAATATGTGTAATGTGCTTAGAGGAGAAATAAGCACATCTCAAGCAAATAATGTATGACAGATATTATTATAATAGTCATTTATTACGATGATGGTTAAATGCAAAGCCAGGATGAAAACTTCTGAATTTAAACCAGTGCTTTTTTAACTGCAGCCTCTTATGGCTTAGAGGCTGCACAGAGTTGCAAAGGCCTCATAGGACAGCCTTTCTCCCAGACCTCTGAAGAGATAGGCCAGAGAAAGCGTTAGTAGTAAAGGGAGCCAATGCAATCCAATTAATAATCTCAGGGCCCTGGTCTCTGAAGGCCCCACAAGAGCTTCTGTCCAGAGCAATATTGGGCATAGCCCAAAAAAGGTGATGGAGTTCGTAGCCTAAGAAGTCAAGGGTGATCTGATGATGTTGAAAAGTGGAACAGACTGGTCGGAATGCAATGTGCACTGGCTGTAGCAGGGGCAGGGTACTTGCCCCATATTTCACCTGCTCTCCCACATTCTCAACACTCTTGTGGTTAAGTAGAATCAATATGGCTGGTTTGGGACAATGGAATAAAAAGTGATAAATAATTTAATATACGCAGTGTGAAGTGGCAGGTAAGGATATTTATTTGATAGGAGTCCAAAAGAATCTAATAGAGGAAATGAAGGAAAATAAATATCTCGAGATAAAAATGGAAAATTTCACAATCAAATAAATGTGAGTCTTTAGGCTAAAAGCGTACTCCTGGAACCAAACAGGATCATGTGCCACACCTACATATTTCACAGTGAACCTGCAGAGCATCAGGATGAAAGGAAATCTTTAATACTGTTAGAGGAAAAATGCAGATTATAATACAAAGCAGTGACAATTAGTAGCTGACTTGTTGGTGACAATAGATGGCAGAAGATCAAAGAATAATGTTGAATGATAAACTATTAGTGAAGACTAAGACAAATAAAAATATTTTCAGCTTTTCTTTAGCAAGACACCAGGCTAGAGGGGAAGAATGGGAGTACAGGTGAGTGCGCTGAATATTGCCCGAGGCTATACCCCAAAGCTTTACAGGCAGAGAGGGCCAGGCCACCAGGAACTGAGGGAACCTTCTAGGGATTCTGCCCCATTCCCAGGGTCACAGTGGAGCAGTAAACTGAACAATCCTTAAAAGACCAAATACTGGACTAGAGGATTGTGGGGTTGCATCTGCAAAACCCTTAAAAAGAAAAGGTAAGCACAGAGGAAAGGAAAAAAAATGAAAAGGCAAAAAAATCTTTAACATTCAGAATTGAACAAACCAAACTTCAAACAACTGAAGAGACTGAATGTGAGGAAAACAGCCTATAAAATCAAAAAGTGTAAGTTTGTTACAGATATTAAATTTCTGGAACAGATGGTTATAAAATCAGTGTACTAAATATATTTGAAGAGGTAAATGAAGACAAACCTCTTGTTATAAAAATAAAAATAAATTAAGTTTGAAATAAAGGATAAAAACAGATTTTATTTTATTTTTTTTTTAATTTAACATTTATTTATTTTTGAGACAGAGAGAGACAGGGCATGAACGGGGGAGGGGCAGAGAGAGAGGGAGACACAGAATCAGAAGCAGGCTCCAGGCTCTGAGCCATCAGCCCAGAGCCCGACGCGGCCCGAACCCACGGACTGCGAGATCGTGACCCGAGCCGAAGTCGGACGCTCAACCGACTGAGCCACCCAGGCGCCCCTAAAAACAGATTTTAAAAGAACAATTAAAATACCTTGGAAATGAAGAGTACAGAGATTAAAGTAAGAAGTGAAAACAATAAACTCAATATAAACTCTAAAGAAGAGAATTGGCTACTTGGAAGAAATAAATTTGAAACTCATCCAGAACACAGCCCAGAGAGACAAAGAGATTAAAAAGTGTATTTGTGTAACTAAGAGATGAGGAGACCAGAATAGGATTATTTGCTTTTGCCATTTCTATTCAACATTACACTTGGAGATTCTAGTCAGGGCAGTTAGGCAATAAAAAGAAATTAAAAGCATACAGATTGAAAAGGAAGAAGTGAAACTGTCACTATTCACAGATGGCATGATCTTGTATATTAAAAACCTTAAGGACCACCCCCCAAAACTAGTAGAGCTAATAAGTGAGTTCAGCAAGGTTGCAAGATACAATATATGAAAATCAATTGTATTTCTATACATAAGCAACGAAAAGTCTGAAAATGAAATTAAGAAAACAATCCCTGGGGGCACCTGGGTGGCTCAGTCAGTTAAGCATCCAACTTTGGCTCAGGTCATGATCTCATGGTCCCTGAGTTTGGAGCCCCATGTCAGTCTCTGTGATGACAGCTCAGAGCCTGGAGCCTGCTTCAGATTCTGCATCTCCTTCTTTCTCTGCCCTTCCCCACTGACATATTCTCTCTCTCTCTCTCTCTCTCTCAGAAGTAAATATACATAAGAAAGAAAGAAAGAAAGAAAGAAAGAAAGAAAGAAAGAGAAAGAAAGAAGGAAAGAAAGAAAGAAAGAAAGAAAGAAAGAAGGAAAAGAAGAAAGAGAAGAGAAAAGGAAAGGAAAGAAAAGAAAGAAAAAAACTCGGGCACCTAGGTGGCTCAATTGGTTGAGTCCTATTCTTTGTTTCAGTTCGGGTCATGATCTCATGGTTTGTGGGTTTGAGCCCATGCTGACGGAGCAGACAGAGCCTGCTTGGGTTTCTCTCTCTCCTTCTCTCTCTGTTTTTCCCCTACTCTCTCTCTATCCCTCTCTCTCTCAAAATAAATAACTGAACATTAAAAAAAGAAAACAATCCTATTCACAATAGCATCAAAAAATATAATACTTAGGAATAAATACAGCAAAAGAAGTGTAAGACTTGTACACTGAAAATTATGTAACATCATGAGACCATGTGGTATGGGCATAGGATAGACATATAGATCAATGGAATAGAATTAAAAGTCCAGAAGTAAAGCCATACATCTATAGTCAATTGTTATCCAACAAGGATAGCAAGACCATTTAATAGGGAAAAAGTTTTTTTTTAACAATGGGGCTTGGACAATTGGACTGTCACACACAGAAGAATGAATTTGGACCCCTCCCTCTGAGGTGTCCTCTTAGATAGGATACCTAAGGCACAAGCAACCAGGGACGAAATAAATTAGAGTTCATAGAAATTAAAAACCTCTGTGTTTCAAAGGGCACTATGAAAAAGTAAAAGGACAAAGCACAGAATGAGAGAACATATTTTCAAATTGTATTTCTGATAAGGGTTTGGTATCTCGGTCATATGGAAATGAGTGAGAATAATAATGGCATTAGATTTTTCTTCAGCATCACAGAATACAAGAAGACATCAATTGTCTTCTTGTATTGTCACAGAATACAAGAAGACATCAATCAAATTGGAGACATGTTAGAAGCATTCCCTTTTAAAGCAGGAGCAGAAGAAATGTTATGTGTATCATGAAGAGGAAAATTAATTCCAAATTAATCTATTGATTCAGTGTAATTTCAATTAAAATAACCACCGAATACTTTTACAGAATTTACTAAGCTAATTCTAAAATTCTTGTGGAGAAATTATGGGCCAAAAATAGAAATAAACTATGACTTATCATTGTGAGATTACATTATGTCCAAATGATTTCTAGACAGAAAGAGGAATAAATATTTATAGCTGGTTTATTTTCCAGTTTATTAATTATATGAATCTAGAATTCATTTAAATATTAACAACATCCCACTGAATATTTACACAGCATGTACACAAACTGATAAATCACATTTAGGCACTAAACATATTAAATTTCCCCAAATATTTAAATGTTGATTGCCAACTTAATCAAACACTTCTAAACCTTTAATTAGAATCCCTTTGAATATATCAGAATCTCGTAAGTGCTCTACAATTTCACAAAGCTGTCAAAATGCACATGCAATATAATTATTGTAGCACTGATCAGACACTCACCAGAAAACCCGAGTAGAAAGTGTCTAAGCCAGGGTTTTAAATTTATTTCTTTGTGATTGTCATTCTTGTACTTCTTTCTTACTGGAGTTACATGCAAAATGAAGTTCAGTGGTTTTTTACTTTTATACCTTCATAAAATTTCATTAATTTTTCAGACTCCAAAAAAGAGGTGCCTTATGGGAGCAACTGACATTTCAGGCTCTGGGTCTGGGCTACATGGCAGTTGGTGAGGACACACGAAATTGAGTCTTTCTTTATAGTAAAGCTTTCCTCGTTACCTTGTGAGACTCTTCCATTCTCCATCTATCATACTGATATTCATTTGTGACACTTGGTATCTTTCCCAGAAATGATAGACATATATGTATTATTCATTATACTTTTCCATATTTTTGTTTCACAAATTAAAAAAATTCAAAATGTACAAATGTATATAGAGAAATGAGTGTCTCCTGTACAACTCACCCCACTTTACTCCTACTCTTTGAAAGAAACTATTCATAGACTTTTTCTATAACAATGCAAATGCATGTATATCACACATATGTATGCATCCAAAGACATAAATAATATGTGCTATATAACATAAATAAAATATAAAATATATAATATATGTGTTGAAGTATAAAATATCCTAGTTAATCATATTCTATATATATGTTTCTATAACTCAGTATCACTCCATGCTAGTACATGCAGAACTATATCATTTTAATGACTGCTTATTATATCATAGCATGAATATTTCTACAACTGACTTAACCACTGTCTTTCAGAATAACACTGTTGTTGCCTCTAATCTTTTAGCTCTTACAAATAATGCTCCAATGAACAACCTTGTACATTTAATTGTGTACAATTGTGTAAGTATTTCCATAATTTCGACCAGTGCTGTCCAATAAGTCTGTGACAATAGAAATGTTTTATATCTGTTTTGCCTAATATTGCAATGCCTAGCTACATGTGGCCATTGAATACTTGAAATGTGGTTAGAGTGATGGAGGAACTGAATTTTTAATTTCATGTTAAACCACACACACACACACGCACACAGTGTTAAACCAAACAAATGTAACAAAATTTTAGGACAGATATCAACTACTTTGGCTATAAGAGTCCTCAGTTTTAAGTAAAGAATTTCCTTTATGCTGTTGCTGTGTTTGAAGTCCCAGGGACACCCCGTAACAAAGGGAATTCAGACTATTCGGGAACAGGTGACAATGTTAAATCCTTGCATGAAGGCAGAAAGCACAGCAGTCCATGTGGAGAGCTGTGTTTTGGAGACACTCTGGCTCTTTCATCATAATCCTAATTGTAAAGTGGTCTTCATCTGCCACGTTCATGATTTACTATCAGGTTCAGGAGAACTACATTCTTCCCTACTACAATTAAGGGAAATTGTGTTTGACATTCTGATGAGAATTAAAATTAAATCAAACCAGATATTAAGGACCTATCCTCTTGTGATTAGTGAAACAGTCAGTAACATGAAAATTTTGGTGGCATGGCATGAAGTGAGGCACAGTCCTGAACTGCAGCCCCTAAAATTGCTCCTGAAAGCAGAGCAGTGTGAGTAATGCTGCCCGGTGCCAAGGAGGTTGTAGTAGTTGGGTCCCGCCAGGAAACAGCCAACACACGCTCAGGGTTTTACTCCGGAGAGTGTATGAAGGGGGCCAACAAGAGATGTGTATTTCCACTGTGCCCCGCAGGAAGCTAGGACGACCCCTACATGTGAAGAGTCTAGGATAGGATGGGGAAAAATCATTCTGTAAGTGCATTATAAGGTATAAAAATGACAGGAGCCCCCCTTCCACCATTATTTTTTGGTTCCCAAACCCATGTATTCTCTGGAAGAAAGGGCATTATATACATAACATGTGGTATATGTCTTAAAATAAAATATGTAATATAATATATAGGGGTGCCTGGGTGGCTCGATTGCTTAAGTATCCAGATCTTGATTTCGGCTCAGGTCATGATCTCACAATTTGTGAGATCATGCCCAATGCAGTGCAGAGCCTGCTTGGGATTCTTTCTCTTCCCTCTCTCTCTGCCCCTTCCCTGCCTCTGCACTCTCTCTCTCTCTCTCTCTCTTTTTCTCGCTCAAAATAAATAAACATTGAAAGAAATTTTAAAAAGGGGCGCTTGGGTGGCTCAGTCAGTTAAGTGTCTGACTTCAGCTCAGGTCATGATCTCACGGTTTGTAAGTTCAAGCCCCACGTCAGGCTCTGTGCTGAGAGTTCAGAGCCTGGAGCCTGATTCGGATTCTATGTCCCCCTCTCTCTCTGCCCTGCCCCTGCCTGAACTCTGTCTCTCTCAAAAATAAATAAACATTAAAAAATTTATTTTAAAGAAATTAAAAAATATATATATATATATACACCTGTATATAAAGTAAAAATGTATTTATTTATTTTTTTTTTTAATTTTTTTTTTCAATGTTTTTTTTTTTATTTATTTTTGGGACAGAGAGAGACAGAGCATGAATGGGGGAGGGGCAGAGAGAGAGGGAGACACAGAATCGGAAACAGGCTCCAGGCTCCGAGCCATCAGTCCAGAGCCTGACGCGGGGCTCGAACTCACGGACCGCGAGATCGTGACCTGGCTGAAGTCGGACGCTTAACCGACTGCGCCACCCAGGCGCCCCAAAAATGTATTTAAATATATATTTATGTATAAACACATTTACGTGTAATTGTATATGCATATATACATATATGACATATACCGCATCCCATTGTATAACACCATACTTCACAGAATATTGTCCCCTAATTATTGCTCTTACTAAGCCTTGCCAGGCTATTTGGCACTCCTGGCAGCCCAGCTGCTTCAAAGGGATGAGAAATACAGTAAGACTAGGGAATTCTGTGGTTAGAACCCATTACGACACTTCTGCTATAAAATATATTCCTTGGTTGGAAATGATATTGTGTAGGATGGCCCAGCAGTGAATAAGAAATCTTGACATCCACCAATGGTTGTGTGAAAGTACTGGAGCAAGGAATAAATTTGGACCCAGAATTTGAGTCTATGACTCTGAGGAGAAATGTCTGCCCACTCCATGATGGAAGGAAAGTTAAAGCACACAAATGTCCATCAACTGATGAATGGATAAAGAAGATATGGTTTATATATACAATGGAATAACACATGGCAATGAGAAAGAATGAAATCCTGCCTTTTGCAACAATGTGGATGGAACTGGAGGGTATTATGCTAAGTGAAATAAGTCCGTCAGAGAAAGACAGATATCATATGTTTTCACTCATATGTGGAACTTGAGAAATTCAACAGAAGACCATGGGGGAAGGAAAGGGAAAAAATAGTTTCAAACAGAGAGGGAGGCAAACCATAAGAGGCTCTTAAATACAGAGAACAAACTGAGGAGGGTTAACGGGGAGGGTGGAGGAGAGGGGAAAATGGGTGATGGGCATTGAGGAGGGCACTTGTTGTGATGAGCACTGGGTGTTGTATGTAAGCGATGAATCGTGGGAATCTACCCCTGAAACCAAGAGCACACTGTATACACTGTATGTTAGCTAACTTGACAATAAATTATATTAGGACAAAAAAAAGTGTTACTGAGGCAAAAACAAATAACAATGGAAAGAATAGAACTGCAGACTTGGAAGTAAGTGTATATGGGGGCAATTTATGTTTGTAAAGGTAGCTTTTTAAATCTGTAAGGAAAACACATATTAGTGAATAAAATTAAGACAATTAGCTAGCCATTAAAAAAAATCGGGATTCCTACCTCACTTACTATACCAAAATAAATTCTTGCTGAAACCATGAAATACTAAACCACTGATGGATATTTGTATAATTTTGGGTTGGGAAAGACCTAAGTTTGTCTCAGTATTGGAAAACATAATAGAGAAGATTGGTAAACTTGACTACTTAAAAAGTGAAACTTCTTTGTAAAATAAACACCATAAAAGTTGAAAGGTAGAAGACAAATTGTAAAATTATTTGCAAAATGTTAGACAAAGAATCAATATCTCAGATGAATAGAGAGCTCTTAAAAATCAATAGGGAAAATATTTAATGTTTTAATAGGAATATGGGCAAAATACTCTGAAGCAAGTTACCGAAGAAACACAAAGACATATGAAAAATGTTTAATCTCATGAATAATCAAAGAAATGCTAGTAAAATGTGAACAGTCTTTTCCCTTCATCAAATCTGACAAAGATTACAATTATTGACAAACTCAAATTGGCAGTTGTGAGGGGCAGCAAGTCTCATCCTGCAATATTGTCGAGAGTGTAAAACAGTCACATCACCTTAGCAAAGTGGTACAGTGGTATATATTGAAATGTAGAATATTTCCAGCTGTAGCACACTTCCGGGAATTTACCCTAAGGAGATGAATGCACATTATTGCTCTATTTACAATATTGAAAATGTGAAACAACCTTAATGCCCATCGATAATGGACTGAGAAAGTAAATTATGATGTAGGAATTTCATACAGCTCTTAAAAGCGAACTCTATATTTATTGACTGGAAAGATCTTATTGAATGAAAAATGAAGGGTTCAGAATACAGGTCCTGTAAAGTAATAATAGATTTGCATGCCTATTTATGAATATAGAGGTGCTTAAAAGGATGCTCACTCCACTCCCCCTAAAGAAAAGTAAAAAAAAATGCATATTTCATATTTAAAAAGAAGTTGAGGGGCACCTGGGTGGCTCAGTTGGTTAAGTGTCCGACTTCGGATCAGGTCAGGATCTGGCGGCTCATGAGGTTGAGCCCTGCTTTGGGCTCTGTGCTGACAGCTCAGAGTCGGGAGCCTGCTTCAGATCTTGTGTTTCCCTCTCTCTCTGCCCCTCCCGCTCATGCTCTGTCTCTCTCTCTCTCAAAAATAAACATTAAAAAAAATAAACTAAAATAAAAATAAATCGAATGCTACAGAAAAGTAAAAAATAAAAGGTGAAAGTGTTTCTATCACTGATTTCGCATAACACCTGCCTCCAGGAACAAGCAATGTTAACAGATTGAGTTCTAACCTTAAGATCTTAGAACCCATATCTACCCTTATGCTAATATGGGTGGAAATAGAGATATATTGATATTTAGAAATATACATTCTGTTACTTTAAAATATATTTCTGGATGCCTGGGTGGCTCAGTCAGTCAGGTCTCACGGTTCATGAGCTCGAGCCCCGTGTGGGGCTATGTGCTGACAGCTCAGAGCCTGGCGCCTGCTTCAGATTCTGTGTCTCCCTCTTTCTCGCTCTCTCGCTCTCTTTCTCTCTCTCTCTCTCTCTCTCTCTCTCTCTCTGCCCTTCCCGCACTCACACTCTGTCTTTGTCTGTCTCTTTCTCTCAAAAATAAATATTAAAAAAGTATTTTAAAGTATAATTCATGGAAGTATTATTTGCATACTTAAAAGTGCACATGCCACAACTGTACATCTCAGGGAATTTTCATCTACAAATACACAAGAGCAACAAGTTCCAAGATAAAACACCACCACCACCACCCCAGGACATTACCAGCCCCCCAGTGGACCTTCTCGTTCCCCCTTTCCAGTCACTACTCTGTGCTGATTTCTAACAGGACTGAATCATGTGACTAGTTTTATATTAAAAAAAATTTTTTTTAACGTTTATTCATTTTTGAGAGACAGAGAGAGACAGAGCATGAGCGGGGAAGGGGCAGAAAGAGGGAGACACAGAATCCAAAACAGGCTCCAGGCTCTGAGCTGTCAGCACAGAGCCTGATGCGGGGCTCGAACTCACAGACTGTGAGATCATGACCTAAGCTGAAGTCGGATGTTCAACCGACTGAGCCACCCAGTGCCCTTAGTTTTAAATAACTATAATTTTAAATAACTGTAACAGCAACAACAGCAGCAGCAACATGGATAATGTACGTGTGTGAGTCTAGCTTAGTTTGCTCAGTGTCCTATCTCTGAGATGTAGCTATAAGTAGTGGTAGACTGTTCATTCTCATTGTTGTCGAACATTCCATTGTGTGACTTAACTTTAACATATTTATCCATTGCACTTTTCATGGGCTTCTGGTAGTGTTCAGTTTGTAATTCTTATGAATAGTGCTTCTGGGAACATTCTGTGTGTGCCTTTCGGGAATCCTGCATATGCATTTCTGTTGACTCTAAACCAAGAGGTAGAATGAATGGGTCATAGAGTATAATGTTTGGTGTGCACCTCCAAGATATCTCCCAAAGTCCATTTCCATCCCTAATGATGATTCATTTTATGTGTCAACTCCTCTAGGGCACAGTATCCAGATATTTGGTGAATATTCTAGATGTTTCTGTGAAGGTATATTTTACATGAGATTAACATTTAAATCAGTAGACCTTGAGTAAAACAGCTTACCCTCTGTAATGTTAGGTGGGTCTCATCCAAAACTTGAAGGCCTGACCTACTTGGGTGGAGAGGGAATTCTGTTAGCAGACACACTTCACACTGGAACTGCAGCTCTTCTCTTTGTCTCCAGCCTGCTGGCCCACCCTGCAGATTCTGGATTTGCCAGCCTCCACAATTGCATGAGCCAATTCCTTAAAATAAATCGCGCTCTCTATATACACATCTGGTTGTTTCCATGTCTCTGGAGAACTCCGACTAATACACCACTACCAGCCGGTGTATTTTCTTCACATGCCTCCTAAACTTGGTATTTTCTGTCTTTGATTTTAGCAGTCTGGTGGGTGTAGTACCACTCGTTTGAGCAGCATACTTTGGGCAACATTTCACATCCAGATATTTGGCCTTCATTTGACTTTAAAGGCTATACACCTTCCATTTTATGTATATATCATCTTTTTTTTTTTAAGTTTTTTTAATAAGTTCATTTATTGGTTTTGAAAGAGAGAGAGAGGAAGCACGAGCAGGGGAGGGAAGAGAGAGAATCCCAAGCAGGCTGAGCCACCTGACCAGGCGTATATATCATCTTTTATTTATCTACCTCCTACTAATGGACATTTAGATTATTGCTATTTTTCATTGTTATAAATAATACTGCAATGAAAAAATTACACAGAAATCTTTAAAAATTTTGTGTTTTCAGGCACCTGTCTGGCTCAGTCAGTAGAGCATGCAACTCTTGATCTTGGGGTCATGAGTTCAAGCTCCACATTGGGTGCAGAGGTTACTTAAAAGATTGTGTTTCAACTGAGAACAAACTGAGGGTTGATGGAGGGTGGGAGAGAGGGGAGGGTAGGTGATGGGCATTGAAGAGGGCATCTTTTGGGATGAGCACCGGGTGTTGTATGGAAACCAATTTGACAATAAATTTCACATATTAATAAAATAAAATAAAATAAAATAAAATAAAATAAAATATAAAAAATATATATATCTTTTCAAAAAAAAGTATTGTGTTTCTCTGTGCTACATTCCTACAACTAAAAATTTGGGTCATAAATATACATATTTTAAATGATGGCTAGTATTTTCAAAGTGTTCCCCATATATGTACCAATATTGTACTCCTACCAGTGGCAAATAAAAATGATTAATTTTCCACCCTATTTCCAGGTAAGATATATTTTAAAAACCTCTCTGATTTTCATTTTTATTTTATTTGTATTTCTTTGGTTATATTCTAGGTTGACTTTTAAAAATATGTATTATTCATGTATATTCCTTATGGTTTCTCTGTTTATGTCTTTTGCCCACTTTTTCTGCTGAGTTTGTTTGTGTCTTTCTAAATGATATATGAGTTCTGTAGGGGGGCGCCTGGGTGGCTCAGTTAAGCGTCCGACTCTTGATCTCAGTTCAGTTCTTGACCTTAGGGTTGTGAGTTCAAGCCCCAAGTTGGGCTCCTACTGAAAACAAAACCAAAAACAAAGTTCTGTAGGCATTATAGGTATTATTGCATTCGATATTTTGTGATGCAAGTATTTTTCCAGTTTTTTGTGTATTAAGGAGGCAAAGTAGTATACTTATTTAGCGAATAGGTTATAGAATCAAAATTTGTCACTCAGCTTTGTCATTAACTCGTTGAATAACCTTTGTGAGGTTATTTAACCATCCTCCACCCCCCAAACCTCAGTTTTCATAACCGTAAAGTACAGATAACAATAACTTTCTCATAATGTGGTAATTATAGGAATTAAAATATTGCATGTAAAAATGTAAAACACCTAGCCATTTTCTGTCGTTCAAAATGCTTCTTGCTATTGAAATTATTTGTCTTATAAACTCGCATATGGTTTCTTAAGAAAGTTTTAGTTTTTCTGTTAAATCAGTCAATCTTCATGACCTCTCAGTCTTATGCTGTCCTCTCTCTAAGACAATAAAATAGTGCTCTTTGGTTTCTTCTAGTATGTACCTAATTTTATGTTCTTTGAGATTATCAAGCCAGTTGGAATTTATTTTTTATATGTTATAGAGATTTACCTTCATTGTCTTTCAAATAGAGAGCCAAATACCAAAAGCCATTTTTCTAATCAGTCGTTTCCTTGCAGACTTTAAATGTCACTGTTTTAATACTAAAACAATATTTGTACTTGCATGAGTTTCTGGACTGTCTTTTATGTTCCTATTGATCTATTTCCTCTTTTGTACACTGGCAGCATATTATTCAATTTTGTTACTTGTATGGTATTGTTTTCATATCTGCTGGCCGAGCCCTTTTTATTATTTGTCTTATAACAGGTTCTTGATTGTTAATGCAGATCAATGCTTTCAGATAGAATCAACTAGCCAAATCAACATCCTGTGGCTTGATGCATTCCTCTTCATTTTTCTTTTTAGTACTTATCTTTTACACTCTTCATTAACGTTTTTTTCCCCTTTGTTGATGTTTTGACTCAAAGAATATGTGTCCTCTTTAACTGCTCTGAGAAAGTAGAGACAGTTTTGATTACAAGGCTTTCTTTTGTGTTGTTTCTATGCTATGTTTCATGTTCTTTCCTTTCTGCTAATTATTTGTCTAGCATAGAGAGCAGGGCCACCATCTATAGCTGTGCAGTTAAGCACAGCTTAAAGAGGTATTGTCCACGTAGTTGCAGTGTAGACCCTGCAAATATGTTATACAGCAGGCCCAGGGATCAATTGTATGGGAACTTCTATTTGCTTAAGAAGAGCATGCGTTAATTCTCCTTGATTCTCCTCTCTGGTGATCTGGACACTATTTTAATTGTGCCATTATAAATTGAGCTAGAGAATCATTTGTGTCATGCTTTATAATCTCTGTACAGTATTTTACTTATTGTCAGGGACAGACCAGAAGCCAGGACTGGAGCAGCTAGTGTACTGAAGCAAACTTTATTCAGAAAGGTCTGCATTGTGGCAGAGGGCCTGAGCACACACCTACTCTGTATTGCCCAGTTCCCATTGTGGCTAGGTGTAGCCACATGACAAATTCTCACCAAGGGTTTGTGAGCTCAAGTCATGGGTGTCACTGTCAGGATGAAGTGGTTAAAAGGCAGACAAGTCTTCCGTACTGTGATAATAGTGAAAATATGTATTCACTCTGTCTCGGGTTCCAGACTTGGAGCTCCTAAAACCGTTGGAAACTCTTGAATGAGAAGAATGTTTTTGTATGCTAATGAGATGACTCCTGGATGAAGGGGTAGAGATCTAGATGGCTTCTGGCTGGTGGCTAGAAAAACCAAGCCACGATTAGAGGGTTGGAACCTTCAACCTCACCTCCTAACCTAGGGAGGAGAGAGAAGCTGGAGATTGAATTAATCACTAACAGCCAATGATTTAATCAGTCATGCCTCTGTAATGAAGCCCCATAAAAACTCCTAAGTGATGGGTTCAGAGACTTCTGGTTTGGTGAATACATGGAGTTAGTAGGTAGGTTACACACCATGGCATGGAAGTTCTGCACCTGCCTCCCTGTGTACCCTCCTGCTTCACCTTGCTTTATGCATCTCTTCAATTTGACTATTTCTGAGCTATATCCTTTGTAATAATAAGTAAAGTGCTTTTCTGAGTTCTGAGAGTCATTCTAGTGAATTATCAAACCGAGGAGGGGGTGTAGGAACCCCTGAATTTATAGCCTGTCATTCAGAAGTCAGGGTGACGACCTGGGACCTACGACTGATATCATCCATGGGGGTAATCTTATGGGACTGAGTCTCTAACTTGTGCGGTTTGTGCTAACTCTGTATAGTTGGTGTGAAATTGAATTGAATTGAATTGAATTGGTGGACACCAGCTAGTGTGGAGAATTGGAGAAATGTCAGAAGTGGCAGAAAAAAGACACTTCGACCCTTTATATTTCTTTGTTTTTCTTTTTAAATTATTAATTAAATTTTAGTTAACATACAGTGCAACTTTGGCTTCAGGAGTAGAATTCAGTGATTCATCACTTACATAAAACACCCAGTGCTCATCACTACAAGTGCCCTCCTTAATGCCCATCACCCATCTAGTCCGTCTCCTACCCACCTCCCTCCATCAACCCACGGTTTGTTCTCTATCATTGAGAGTCTCTTGTGGTTTATTTCCCTCTCTTCTCCTTTTCTCCCCCCGTTCCCATATGTTCATCTGTTTTGTTTCTTAAATTCCACATATGAGTAAAATCATATGGTGTTATTTCTCTGATTGACTTATTTCACTTAGCATAATACATTCTAGCTCTATTCATGTCATTGCAAATGGCAAGATTTCATTCTTTTGGATGGCTGAGTAATATTCCATTGTATGTATATACCACATCTTCTTTATCCATCAGTCGATGGACATTTGGGCTCTCTCCATAGCTTGGCTATTGTTGATAATGGTGCTATAAACATTGGGGTGCATGTACCCCTTTAAATTGGTATTTTTTTAACCTCTGGATAAAGACCTAATGGTGCAATTGCTGGATTGTAGGGTCACCCTTTATATTTCTATAAAGGCCTTGGAGGAAGGCGAAACCACAAGATAGAAGGAACCTTTGATCCTGAATGACAGGTAGATGACAACAAGCACCAACCAGGAATATTTATGTTGGACTGCTAAGTGAGGAAGAAATGCCTTTTTACTGTGTTAAACCATTCAAATTGGAAGTTGGTTTGTTGTAGGATATGCTTCTAGATAAAATGTGGAGTCACTAGCCAAATGCATCTCCTGAGCCATGACCCCCACTCCTTCTGGGGTTTGTTTTGGTGTCTTTGTTGATCTTTTGATTCAGAGAATACATGACCTCTTTAATTTCTCTGAGAATATAGAGACATTTTGATTTCAACATAGAATAACAACAATGATATTGTTAGAAATAGCGTAATTAATATTAATACCACCAAATATTACAAGTTATCAACCCTAAACCATGAATCCCCTCAGCAATTTTTACCTCCCTTTAACTAAGTAGATCATTGATAGTTCAATATGAAGCTCTTTTGCTTATATAATTAGGACCCTTACTACATAGATTATTTTTTAGTGATTTAGTTTTAATTTGTTTGATTTTTAATATCTCCTCAGTTACATTTAGTCAACTGATACAAAACTAATCTGATGGCTAAACTAATCTTCTAAGACTTGTATATTCATTTTATCCTTATTTTCCAGGCTTGATTCCTGCCACTCTCCCTGGTATACTGTTGTGTATCCACACTTTATTCTTCTCATTCTTCTTCAAATGCATGCTCCACTTTTTTTGTCCTCACCTTGCTCCTGCTATTAGTCTGGGACAATTTCCTCTGCTTTCACCACCTGTGAAAATCTTAACTAATCCCTCCATGGTCAGCTCCAATATCACTTTATCCATGAGGTCATCACTGTATAAATTTTTCCTTTCTCACATTTCTTCATAGCTTTCTTCGTATCATTTATTTTATATTGCACTGTAGTTATTTATATGTTGATATCCACCTCCATAATATCGAGGAAATGTATTTTAATCATTATTGTATTTTCTTTATGCCTGATATGTAGCCTACAGAACAGGAGGCATCATGAGATGAGCACTGATTTAATGTCCCATGTTAATTAACTTATTTAATAGACATCATTTAAGCACTTACTTTATACCAGGATTTAATACAGAGGATTTCATTTCAAAGTTGCCTTTATGAGTGAAGAGCTTCCATAGTGCCTGATTCACAGTTTATTCTCAATATGAATTTTGTGATTGAATGTGGTTATTAAAGGAGGCATTGGCAAATATCTCTTCTTGGTAAATCAACATAAATTCTCCTACTTGGCCACTTCCTAGCACAGATGGAAAATTTGAAACTCTCTTCTTTATTACCAGTCTAGTCAGAGCATATCCCAAATATATAGGCTCAGTAATTCATTGAAGAATAAATAAGATGCTTGGCATGGTTGTCAGAGTTCAAGTAGGGTGAGAAGGTGTCTGGGTAGAGAGGCAGCATGGTATGGAATGCATTCTAGAGCATGGTGTGGAGGGTGTTGACATGAAGAGGCAGCATAATGGGAGTCAGAGACCAGGTGGGATAGGGAGGGCATCCACATAGGTGCCCTGGCAGGGGATACTAGAACCAAAGTAAGTAGAGGAGAACACTCACATACAGAAGAGGATAGTCAGAGTGATGAGAGATTGGCTATATACTATGGAGTTGATAAGGTAAGAATATATAGTGAAGATAATGGGAGCAAGATTTCTCACTATCACAAAAGAGATATAGATACAGATTACATTACAGATATAGACAGAGATAAAACTAGGATGAACCTGTGGCGTTAGGTTGGAATTAGAGATATTGATGTGAATTCATGGACTTCTATATATATAGATATAGAAATAAATGTAGATATAAATGTGTATGAATGAATGCTCTGTTGACTATGAGGGCCTGGAGGCCTCACCTCAACAGCAATGAGCACATGATGCCCAGATCTTGGGTTCTTTTTTTTTTTTAATTTTTTAAATGTTTTTATTTATTTTTGAGACAGAGAGAGACAGAGCATGAGCAGGGGAGGGGCAGAGAGAGAGGGAAACACAGGCTCTGAAGCAGGCTCCAGGCTCTGAGCTGTCAGCAGAGAGCCCGATGTGGGGCTCGAACTCACAGACCATGAGATCATGACCTGAGCCGAAGTCGGAAGCTCAACCGACTGAGCCACCCAGGTGCCCCCCAGATCTTGGCTTCTAAATGCCATTTTTCAATAAAAGAAACCAGTGCTTCCTGGAAAAATGGCCGATTCCGAGACTGGCTAGAGGGATGAACCCAGAACATCATTTCTTTTTAAAAATTTTTAAAGTTTATTTACTTATTTTGAGACACACACACACACACACACACACACACACACACACGTGGGGGAGGGGCAGAGAGAAGGAGGGACAGAATCCCAAGCAGGCTCCCCAGCATTAGTGCAGAGCCCAGTGTGGGACTTGAACTCATGAACTGTGAGATCATGACCTGGACTTAGATCAAGAGTCAGACACTTAACTGACTGTGCCACTGAGGTGCCCTCCATAACATATTTTTATACCAGAAAGCAAGGAAATGCTCAAAGAATGATGAGACTTGTCAAAAGAACACAAGAGCCATCTTGATGGCCATCACATTTAAGCATCAAAATAAATTGTGGGAGTAAAGGATTATAGCCCATTGAATGAAATAGGAAACAATAGGGAAGACTGGGTGGCTCAGCTGGTTGAGCGTCCGACTTTGGCTCATGTCATGATCTCAGGGTTCATGAGTTTGAGCCCTGCATCGGGCTCTGTGCTAACAGCTTGGAGCCTGGAGCTGCTTCAGATTCTGTGTCTCCCTCTCTCTCTCTGCCCCTCCCCAACTCACTCTCTCTCTCTCTCTCTCAAAAATAAACATTAAAACATTTTTAAAAAATAGGAAATGATAGTCCATTCTGATATAAATAAGAAGATTTGATGAGCAATGGGGTATTTATATAGTTTCAAAGAAGCTCTTTACAAACCACTTACTAATTTCAAAGGGAAAAAAATGTAACCTCACAGTAAAGAAGTGTGGCATAACCTACCTTAGACAAATGATGAAAGTGAACATCATCAGTAATGGGACATATTGAAATCTTGTGTTACCTGATGGAATGCAATGACAAGAGCATAGCATTATTCGCTGATGCATTAGTCTGATTCTGATCATGAGGAGACATCAGACTCACCAAAATGGAGAGATATAATGCAAAATAACTGTCCTGTAATCTTTAGAAGTCACAAATGGAATACATAATTCCTAATAGTTAAATGCAACACTTAATTCCAAACTGGATCCTTTTGCTATAAAGGACATTATTGGGACAATTGGAAAAACCTAATGGGGGTGTGAGACTGAGATGGTATTAATGTACGATGTTGGTTTCCTGATTTTGGTGTTCAGGTTATGATTATTGAGAAAATACCCTTGCTTGTAGGAAATGCAAGTCAACAATTCACTCTCAAAGTTTTTTTGTGCTGTACACACTACTTTTCTGTAAGTTTGAGATTTCAAACTAGAAAACACATGCCAAAAAGAATAAAATGGTTTGTGGGATTTTCTATCATCTTAAAATCAACTACCGAACTTCCATATCCAGTCCCATATAGGTTTTCCCACAATGCATGCTTACCTCCATAGCCTTGAGCAGCTTCTTTTCTCAAATGGCTCACCATAGCACTGGTCAACGCTGCCCTCTCCTGTCTCCTCTTCACTACCCTTCACTGTACTCTTTCTCAACTTAGGATATGCTTCTTTTTAGAACCCAGATGTTAACTATCAGAAGAAAGGTATAAATGCCTTAGATGCCTTTCAGCATATCCAGTGATCATGTTGACAGAAACCTGAGGTCAAGTTGTCAGAATCCTTAGTAGATACGATATTATAATTTGTATTTTTTGTCCCATTGCATTTATTTGATTCTCATTAAAACTTATATTTATTATGCAAACCAAATGACATTACATCATGCATTTTCTCATACTCGTACAAGTTTATATGTATAAAAAATACATTTTATTTCATTTTGATACTTAAAACTTTTGAAAATTATCAATAATTTCTTTAAAATTTACAAGTATATTTAGCCTTGAGAAGTGACAGATAAATATTGCAGTGTATTGGTATAAACATAGTATACTCTAAGTGTAGGAAACCAAATTATCTGTCAGGGAAAACACAATATGTTTATTGCCATCTGCCTAGATAAGTAAAATTATATATATATATATATCTATCTATATATATATAGATATATATATATATATCTCAAGTAACTGAAGGAAAAATGAAAAGCCAAAGGCATTCCCTTAAATGTGTTAGGGAAAGGGAAAAGAATACGATTGCTCCCCTATTTGGGTACTTCCTTTTGAACGGAAGGACTTTTATAACAACTTAAAGTTCCTATAACAACTTTTATAACAACAATGCAATATTAGCACTGCAATGGTTGTTTAGTATAGGGGTTAGAGGTATACATCAGTGGGCCATAAAATAGGAAACTTATTTAGCCACTTCGTCATGATGGTGGTCTAGTATGTAACATCCTGCTTGCACCATGACGGCCCACTGTCATTAAATTAACCCAGTAGGTTCGCCCACATGGCTTATGATGGCCCTAGATATGCCTTATTAGCCCAAAGTATGTCAGTGTGTACGTACCATGCCAGTTTACTACCCAGTGTGACAGCCCTATGTGTCAATCTGCATGTGCCATGACAACCAAGTATATATATGACAGCACAGAATAGGTCCGTTTGGATGCACCTGGAGAGCCATTTTACACTGTGTGGACCTGTGTGTGTCAGTCTCATTCACTGTGACATTCTCATATTTACTCATAAGAGCCCAGAGTATGTCAGTATGTATGCATCATGACAGCCAATATAACCTGCGACAGTACAGGATCTATCAGCTGGCATGCACTATGACAGACAACCTTCTGCATGTACCTTGACAGCTCAGTATATACCAGGACAGTCTTATATGAACCGCATTAGCCCATTTTACACAAGGAGGGGAGGCATTTCATGCAGTCTACAAGGTACCATGACTGCTCGGTAGATTTTATAACATCCTAGCAGACCAGTTTGCAGCATGACAGCCCAGCATGTGTCAGCCTGCCTGTATTCTAACAGTCTGTATATGCTGTGATGGCACACAGTTTATTGGTCTGTATCTCCAGCACAGCCTCTGCATGCTGTAACAGCCAGCACCAGCCATTCTGCATATGTAAAGAAGATACAGACTGTGACCACCTAGTGTGTGGCAGTCACATGTCAGGCCTTTCATTCTGACAATGCAGCTTGGTGTGGTGTCCATGAGCGTATGCACACATGCATATGCTTAGTTTACCTACACTGGGTCTAGTTCCATTTCTCTCCATTGCATTGGCTTATGTTTCAGATTACTTGCTTCCTGCTTCTATTTCCTTCAAGTGGTTGTGTCTTATTTCCTATAACATCTCTCAGCATTTGCTTCCCTCATTGCAGAGGGCCACAATAGCCTATTTGCTAGCTATTTCTTTAATTTTTTTAACTGAAGTGCAGGATAAATAAGGAAATAAATAAGGTCATTTTGGAGGCTGACAAATTTTACAGTTTGATTTCTTTCCTTTCCTTTGGTTGTCTACAACTACAATCTCTCTCTCTCTCTCCCCTCTTCCCTCCCTCTTTCCCTCTCCTTCTCTCTCTCTCTCTCTCTCTCTCTCTCTCTCACACACACACACACACACACAATGGCACATACATCACATTTTTAAAAACCCTCAAGGTTTCCCATTACTAACAAGTTAGCATCACTTCCATGACCTCCCATGTTTTTCTTCAGCTTCTCATCCCAATCTCTTTTTGTATTATACTTGGCTCCATTTCGTGAACAACGCTCTGCAGTTTCCCACCATTGGACCTCGGTTTGCTCTGTGCTCTCTTGGTACAATGTACATCTCTGAATATCTTGTAAGGTCGAGATCTTTCGCGCTTTCTGCCCAATTTTCCTCTTTCATTGCCTCAAATATCTGGGTATATGACAGTCAGAGAATAGTATTTCATTAAAAAGGTAGAGTTCACATTAAGCATGTATTTCTAATTGTGAAGGATTTTATAAGGGTATTAGTCTGGCACAATTTCTGCTAACAAGTGGCACTCCATCTCAACCTACAGTTTGAAAAGGGAAGATTGTTCTACCCAAATATACCTACTGACCAACCAATATTCTGTGAGATATGCCTGATTTATTAAGATGATTTTCATTAACCTGTAATTGGAGGAAACTGGATGGTCACACCAACTCCAAATCATTGGAATCAGTTCTTCACAACCCCCCTACCCTTTGGAAGAGATAATTATTATTCAAAATTATTGTGTGTAACCATTATTTTATTTAGGTAATGAAAAATGTCTCTTGTAATCAAAGACTCATATTTTAATGAAGCTTATAGATTGTATCAATAATTCTTAGTGTTCTATTCAGTATACTAATAAATTTGAGTTTCAGCTCCACTGCCTAATAGCTCTTTGAATATGGACCAGATAATATATATGAGCTCCAGTTTCTTCATTTGTAACATAAGAAAGTTCATAACACCTACTTTGTAGTATTGTGAGAGGTAAATGAGATCATTTATTCTTTCAACAAATATTTATTGAATACCAGCTACATGCCAGTAACTGTTCTTAGTGCTGGGGATATATTGATGAAAAAAATGAGAAAAAAAATTCTTTGCCCTCAAGAAATTTGCTTTTCCAAAAATCAGTAGTTACAGAATATTAGAAATACTATGGAGACACAGAGCAGGTCAAGAGAGACAGAGTTCTGGGGTGGGAATGGGGGAAGTTATCACTGAGAAAGTGACATTCCAGCAAAGTCTTGAAAAATGCACTGGAATAAACCAGAAAAACACCTTGGGAGAAGAGTGCTCCGGATATGGGGAACAGCCAGTACACCAGCCCTAGGTTCAAGGAACCTTAAGAATATTCAAGGAATGGCAATGAGACTGGTGAGGCTGGAGCAAAGTGGGTAGGGGAGAAGGGTAGCAGAGACCCAGATCATGTAGGGCATTATTGGTCATTGTAAGAATCACAGCTTTACTATGAATGAGATGAAAGACCATTGGAAATGTTTGAATGGAGGGTTGATGTGAGCATATTTACATTTTGAAAAATTTACACTGGCCACTGTGTTGAGAATAAATAGAAGGACAAGCATGAAAACAGGAGACCAGGATTAAGGGGTATACTTGTGATGAGCACTGAGTAATGTGTAGAATTGTTGAATCACTGAAACTAATATAATTATTGTATGCCTGAAACTAATATAACACTGTATGTTAACTATACTGGAATTAAAATAAAATGAAACTTACAAAAAAAGAAAACAAGGAGTCCAAATTCAGGTGAGAGAGCATTATAAAAGTGAATAGGGAGAAGATTGGTCAGAATTTAGATACATCTTAAATGCAGAGTTCAAAGGATTTACTGATGAATATATGTGAGATATCAGGAAAAGAGGAGAATAAATCGTGACTGTAAAGTTTTTGTCTTAAGCAGTGGGAAGGATGCCATTAACTGGGATTGTCTAGAATGCAGGTGGAAGAAGACAGGGCTGCGTAAGGGCACCTCAAGTTTGGACATGATAAATTTGAGATGCCACTTGACATTCAAAGTATAGATGTTTAAAAAGCAATTAGATATACAAATCTAAAGCTCAAGGGAGAGGTCTGGACTAGAAACAAATTTAGGAGTTGTCATTTTTATACATGATATTTAAAGCCATGAGAAAAAGAGGGAGTATAAATAGAGAAGAGAAGTCCATGGACTGAGCCCTGAGGTCCTCCAGCATTGAGAAATCAACAGTGGAGAAAGAACCAACACAAGTTTGGAATGAAGATTAAAGGAGTGGTCAGTAGGGGTGAAGAGAAACCAGGAAACATGTAGCATTGAAAGCAAAGTGTCCAATACTGCTGATTGGTCAAGTAAAATGAGAATGTGGAATGAATATTGGATCAAATGGAATTTAAACATGGAATTAAATATTGGATTTTTGGATCTGACAAAAATGAGGTCATTAATGGTTTTTAAAAAGTAATTTTAGTGGAGCAGGGAGGCAAAGTCTGACTGAGTATGAGAGAGAATGGAAAGAGAAGAACTATGTTAGTGAGTATATACAGATCCTTACAAATTTTTGCTGTAAGGGGAGTAGAAAAATGGCATAGTAGCTGGAAACAGGAGTAGAGTTGAGAGAACTTTCTTTCTTTCTTTCTTTCTTTCTTTCTTTCTTTCTCTCTTTCCTTTTTTAGTAGGAGAAGTAATAGTATGTTCACAACCTAATGAGGAATTTCCAGAAGAGAGGGAAATTGTTATTTCAGGAGCAAGAAGGAAAAATTGCAAGAATGATGTCCTTGAGTGACAAGAAAAGGTGAGATCTAGCACATCTAATGGTGTTCCTGAGTGAGCATCTCTTCTCAGCTCTCCAAGTTCAATGACATCAAATAGGCCATTTTGGAACTATTTACATCACAGAAATCAGCAGGGGCTATGAATCTGGGTTATTTTTCCCCAGAGGAGTAGGATGTTAACATCTATGAACGTACCACTGAGTCTGTCAGTGGAGGGGCCAGCCTTAAATAAGCAAGCACTTAAAGTATTCATCAATAGGAGAGAAAAAGGAGAATGAATACAAGTGCAGATTGGAGATATGTATGCAACAAGCTTGTCCCCAATGACTGTCACACAGTAAGTGATTAATTACTAATGTTTGTCGCCTCATTCGATCATAGTACATTGCCTCCAGCTACAACAAGGCTTGCAGGCTATGTAGTATAACATTATGTCTTTAAAAGGAGGAAGATAAAATACTTAGTCTCTGTGGACTAAGACTTTAAGCTCATCAATTCACTAATATATTAATTCAATAAATATTTACTGAGTGTCTATGAGGTGCTCCAAATTATGTCTTAGATTCAATTAAATAAATCCAATAAATATTTGATAAGAAATAATAGACAAAGTATTTTAGTGGGTACAATAAAGGACCAAAGATGTATCCTACATAAAAAAGATTAAATTCATACATGAATTCTAAACAAGCCTGTATTGTGTGGTGTAAATATATAAAATAAATCAATAATAAAAATGATTATAGCGGAACTAAATTTATTGTATATAATTTGGAGAATTTTAGGCATAGGATAATCATTACTTATAAGTCTGCATTTTATTTTTCAGTAATTCATGGAGAATCTAGTTCTATCCAATTTGGGAATAAGAACTACTAAAGGAATCTAGGAGCAGAAGAACATTTAATACCAGTTGTTGTTTTCTAATTCTTATCCTACTGGACTTTTCTTTAGCATATTTCCTTTTTAGGAAATATTATTCTGTTTTTGAAGCTCTCCCACTTGGTGTCTCTAATCACATCATATTTTGGATCTTCTCTATCATTGACCTCTATTGTGAAAGAACAAAAGGTCTTCTTCCTTGCCCTCCCATATTATTTTGGTGTTTCTTCCAAATCTGGCCTTTCTTGGCCTCTTTTCATGGTGTTTCTGGGTAATCATATCTATGCAATTACAGTTTCAAGTATCACCTGTGTGCATACAAATAATAGCTGTGTCTTCCCCTTTGTACACATCTTGTGCTCTAGAGGTGTACATCCCAACCAAACACTTGAAATCTCCTGGGTATCTCAAATTCATCACCTAAAACTCAACATATTCACCTCCTTGAAACCAACGAGTTACCCAAGTCCCTCCCCTCTCTCCCTACTACATCTGCTCAGACATCCAGTTCTATCAGTTCTTCTTTTAAACATTCATTGTCCCTGCCAATTCCTTAGATTAGTAATTGCTATTGCTGGCATCTTCTATTTTGTTTCCCTATTTCTAATTCTTTTCCCCTTTAATCAGAACTATTTTTCTAAGATCCTGATCTGAGCAGCTTAAATTCCTTCTTAAAATTCTGCAACTGCATCTATCCTAAGGATGCAGTGTAATAGTTAACAGAAACACAAATGTCATGTATGAAGATGTAAATCATGTATTATAGGAGTGAAAAATGTAAATGACATAAATTTTCAACAATAAGGGAATGAGTAAGTTGATTATAATGTATAATTCAATGGAATATCCAGCTTCCAATAGTAATAATTTTCCAGGAAACCAGAGCAGACTGAATCTAAGGGATGCTTACTGGAGCTGGTGCAAATTTATGTTCTCATTTTTTTCGACAACCCTACACAGACTTCTTCTGACTTAATCCTCCCAAGAAAATTGTTTCATGCTCATGGAGTTCCCATGCAATTTCAGTAGATCTCAAAACTCTGCAAATCTTATCCCAATTAAACTGTAAGCAGTTTCATAAAGGCAATCACCAATACTTTTGTGCCTGTGCTCTTTTCTTCATCCCTGATTTTGTCTCTTGTACCCAAATTTTATATTCAATTCTAGTCCCATTGGGTTTTAACAAATTAGGACAGATCCTCTGGCTTTCTTCAGACTTCATGCTCTCACCTGGGCTTTATGCATGACTTTGATTTTGGTGCCCCTCCATACTTTTTTGAGATTTTCTCGCTCCAGTCCCTGGTCTTATAATATAGTAAATCTTCAGAACTTATACGTGGAGTTCTGAGTTCCCAGTCTTCCATTACTCATTCAAGGAAACTGATGAAAAATGGTCACTGTGCCACCCCTGCAAAAGGGAATGCAGCACAATTATATGAGGACAATAACTTAACAGCCAGGAAACTGCTGTCCTTACACAACTGACAACTATGAAGTTTGAATTCCTGGTAGGGTATTCACAGGGATTGTGAGAAAAGGTATTCCTTGACCCAGTCTCCTTCCTAAGACTGATTTAAAGTGAATGGGATGGAAGGAGGGCAAGAAATGTCCATAAGAAATGCCCAGACTTTCTCTTTCATAAGCAACCTACAGTTTGTAGGGAGCCTTGAAAGAGAGGCTCTTCTTACAGTTTGCTTACCTAAGAATAAATAATAAGTGGGTTGTCTGCACCCAAGTAGGAAGGAGCCCCTTTTCATGAGATGCACAAGATTCTGGGACACAAAGTATCATGTAGTTAACATCCTAAAATGTATATGGGATATACATTTTCCGTCTCTCCTGTATCTCCCATGTATGCTCTATTCAGGAAGTACTGAATGTGGATCAAAATTCACATTTCTCTCTGAGAAGGTAAAGAAAAAAGTGGGAGGTTTCTTATAACTCAGTGTTTATCTTGTTTGTTTAACATCTAGAAATAAGCCTCTTCCTCTTGTGGGTTGAGGAAAGACCTTTTTTCATGGCTGTAGCTCTTAATACATGGGGGAGGGAAGGTGTGTTCTATTCACCAGTGTATCCCCAGAGTCCAGTGCAGCATCTAGCCCGTAAGTAGTCAATGGATATATGTTGAATGAATGAAGTTATGATCGCCTGTTTGCTCCGTGGCCTCTGTCCTATGCTAAGGATATCATTTCATGTGTGAAGGTTTTCACCTCTGCACAGAGACGAGTATATTCTTCCCTGAGTGTAGCATTTCCCATGTAGTGTTACTAAATTTAGCCAACTGATTCTCCATACTGCCAGGGTACCAATCACCTCTTCAGTCTGCTGTGATCAAGCTTGTTCTCACCAAGTTACCAGTGATCTCCTTGTGGCCAAATCAAACTATTTTATCAGACCTCTTTGCTGCACATTACTGTAATTCTTCTTGAAATCCTCACATGCCTTAACTACATCTGTGAACTTCATTTTCAAAAATATATGTCTCTAGTCCAGATCTATCTTCAGTCCCAGATATTCATTTAACTGTCCAAGAAGACTCTCAGATTCAGTGTGGCCAAAATTAGGTTTCTAATCATCACCTCAAAGAAAATTCTTTTCCTGTATTTGTCATTTTGGTTAATTAGCTGGATTGATCAAGTGATATGTGTTCCTCTTTTCTTCAATTGATTTCAAATTTCTGTAACCTACTTCAAGTTTTCTACTGGTTCCTTAATTTAAATAAACTTTTTGACAGGCACCTGAGTGGTTCAGTTGGTTAAGCATCCTACTCTGGATTTTGGCCCAAACCATGATCTGAGGGTTCGTGAGTTTGAGCCCCACATCGGGCTCTGCGTGGACAGTGCAGAGCCTGTTTGGAATTCTCTCTCTCTACCTCTTTCTAGGTCCCTCCCCTGCTCTCTCTCTCTCTCAAAATAATAAACTTTTAACTAACTAACTAACTAAATAAATAAATAAATAAATAAATAACATTTTGAAACTTTTTTTTTTCTAGTGGTATTGAGAATTAAACAGAAATTATGTTTCTGCCCTCTCAATGATACAATGACAGTAGCGATGATGATAATGAGAGATGATGTTTATTAGGCACTTAACTATATGCTGAATACTTTTCTAAGCCCTTTATATGTTCTGATTTTATTATATGTGAAATACTTTTCCAAGACTAATATTAAATACTAGTTTATTTATCCTTCACAACAACCTTATGAAGCAGATGCTATTATCAAGCTCATTATACTGAGGAAGAAACCAAGACACAAGAGGTTAAGTAATTTTCTCTTGATTATAACAGCTAGAAAGTGATGGAAGTAGCAGTTAGGCTTAAGGATCTGCACTCTTGAATTTATTCTTACATTGTTATTCATTTTTTCTTACATTATGTCCTTTCTATTTCAAGAAGTCTTTCTTAACAATTCCCACATATTTCAGGACCATAGTACCAACTGTTATTTAGATTGAATCACCACTAGTTTCATTGATTGCTACTGTTTCTTGTATATTAAATTTTCACCATCTTGAGATCTTTATGCTAATGCAATTTTCATTTGGCTAGAGTACTTTTATGAGTATCTTTATTTTTCTTCAGAAAGGAAATATGGATGCGATACTTTCTAAGTCCTTGCATGTCTAAAAATTTCTTGCCATCATCAATGAATGAAACTCAGTTGGATATAGTAATGCATAATTACCATCTCTTTTTTTAAAAAAGATCCACAGATATTGCTCCATTGATACTGTATATACAGTATTATATATGAAGATACTGGTGCCAATCTGATTAATTTTTTTCTTGTTTTTTTAGGTAACTGCTCTTTTCTATGTGGGAGCTTTTAGGACATTATCTTTTGATTCCAAAATGTGCCTGGGATATGTCTAAGTATATGTAGATATTTTTTTCAATAATCTTGGCCAGTATTTGGTTTTTCAGCTCAGAGAAATTTTCTTCCAGTTCAACTTTTATTGCCGTCTCTTCTCCATCAGCTCTTTTCTCTCCTTTCACTTCTCTCATTATTCAGATTGGAGCACCTAGATTTGTCCTCTATGAGTTTTCTCCTAATTCTATTTTGGTCCTTATGCTCTGCATTCTGGGAGGAATGTTTGTTTCAATAATTAAACACTTTAATTCAGTGTTAGTAGCATACATTCTTCTGTTCATTGCCTCTGTTGAAATTTTTTATTTTGGCAAATACAATTTTTACATTGAAAAACACTTTTTTGAGAGAGAGAGAGAGAGAGAGAGAGCATGCGCGCAAGCAGTGGAGGGGCAGGGGAAGAAAGAGAGAGAAAGAGAATCTTAAGCAGACTCCATACTCAGTGCAGAGCCCAATGCAGGGCTTGATCCCATGACCCTGGGATCATGACCTGAGCCAAAATCAAGAGTTGGACTCTCAACCTACTAAGCCACCCAGGCATCCTGAAAAACACTTTTTTATTGTCAAATTGCTCTTTAGTATGGCAGCCTGCTGAGTTTTATCAATCCAATATCCCATTAACAGAGAATAGGGTTTAGAATTCTTTAGTCTTCTATTTTCCACATTAACTCTTTTTTTAAAAAATGTTGGCCTAGTTGCCTTGAGTACTCAGTTTAATACTGTATTTTGAAGTGCTACTTTTATTTTCTCTATGATTTTCTTCCCTCTTGAAGAGCTACAGAGTTGGGTTTTTTTTCCCTGCTGGGGTAGAATCCTTCAAATCCTATGTAATTCTGGCAACTGTAGATGTAGAGTAGCAGCAGTTGATTTTATTTCCTAAAAGACCATAGATGAGAAGTTGGCAGGCCTACTCATGCAAGGCAATAGATGCACAGGTCTTCCCTCAGGTGAGTCTCTTAAATGACTAGAAGACCCCCTGATCATATAGGTGACTGTGGGAATTCCATCCCATCACCCTATTAATTCCTTGGGAGGCTATAAAGAATGGAGGTGCCAGAAATATGACTGCGAAGCAGGACCTTTAATCTAGGTGGACATCTAAGGGTAGTTTGGGGTCATTTTGGCCTTATCTATTTCCAGGAAAGTAGAGTAGCTACAGTCAGGCAGCATGGGCCTCAGTAAGCCAAGAGAGCTGCCACCTAGCCAGCCTCCACTTGTATGCAGTGACTAATTGTAGACAGTTGACAGTTAAACCCCTTGTAGACCATTGTAGACAATTTAAATCCATTTTTCTTTGAACATATTTTATGAACCTAAAGTTGCAGGTATGTTGGTTTGACCCCCCTCTGTTTTCCAATGATAATAATTTTTTCATGTTTTCCCTTCACCATTTGTTGGGTTGTCTTAGTTGCAAATTGAATTTAGATTCTTATCTTCTCAGAATCCTCTTTATTTTTCCTAACTTTAATTTTGAAGTGATAGAGGTACATTTCTTCATCTCTAAGAACTGTCTCCTTTTATCTCCACCCTTCTAATTGTATGGGCTACAGAATGCTCAGGTAAAACTCACCAACTATTCCTCACCCATATAGTTCTTCTCCTTGGACAATGTGGTTAGATGAGAAGTGCTGTGGACTTAAAACCTACTTCTGAAAAATAGTCTCCATATGTGGGAAGGATGGTCCAAATGAATCAGCATACACAAGACATGGTGGTATGAGGAGCATGAAAAATTTCAGAAATGACAGAAGATCTGTGTGTCTGAAGTTGAGTGTGGCAAGAGATAAGGCTAGGGAGTTGGGCAAGGGCCAGGTCCTGGGGTTTCTTTTAATGCCATGACAAAGAATTTGAACATTATCCAGAAGGCAATCAGAAGTTGAAGGCTTTTAAGGAAGGGAGCAATAAGATTAGATGTGTGCTTTAAGCATATCATTCTATTAGCAGTGTGAAAAATGAATTGGAGGAGGGGAGAATGGAGTGAGGAAACCCATTAGGAAGCTCTTAAAAAGGTTTAGGTGAGAATTTATGAGGCTTCTACTAGGACCATACAATGAGAAGAATAGTGGAGAGATTTAAAAGCTACTTAGCAAGGAGAATAAACAGACTTGGTGTTTGATTATACTTGGAATAAGAAGAAGCCAGTGCTTAGGATGGCTTGGTGATGTGTATGTCTGGTGATACAGTACTTGAGATAGGGAATAGAGGAAGCGAATTGGGTTTAGGGAAAAAGAAGATATATTGTGTATAATTTATCTAAGACATTTAAATGTAAATGTCCAAGTATATCTAATATGTACACCACACATCACACATACAAAGCAAAATTTCTCAGTAAGGATATATGAGCTAGATTTGTAGATATGGAACATCAATAGCATATGGCCAATATGTATAGAGAGAATATAATAGTAAATACAATTTCTGGGTTATTAGTGTGATCTACATACTATATTGGTGTCTTGGGGATAAACAGAAAGAGAAATCTAGAATCTCAGATATTAGAGCCAGAAGTAAACAGAATGTGAAGAGAATGTGAGATAAAGAAAAACATGAAGGAGGAAGAGAAGGAAGTTTCAAAGTGTAGAATGAGTTCATATTCTAGAGACATAAATTGAGTTGAGGAGTAAAAAGTGTCCTTAGATTTTGATAATTAGGAAGTCATTGAAACTCTAATTAAAGGGAAGGACAGATGAAGGATATGGAAGTATTCTAATCTCTTTCCTTAGAATTGCATTTAACTTTAATCAGTCCCTTTCAAACAGGTTCTAGAGGAAGTATTTGAGATTAGAAGGAAGACTCTGGCAAGAAAATAGTGGTTGTGGTTGCTTGTTGTTGGAGGTGAATGGAGCCCACTTCCTAGAGAGAAACAAACAAATCCTGCTCTCACAGAACAAGTTGAGGGAAATGAACAAAGTCACATCAGTGTTGCGAGAAGCCTACTATACTTCTGCATAAGAAGGGATGGGCTTGTGGAGGATGATGTGAAGGGAAGAAGGGTGAATATTCTGCATGCTGAGGCCCATCATCTAGATCTATCTTCCAGGAGCGAGGCACTCATTCTTCCAGTTGTCAGGAAAGTTGACTGCTGTTTGCTCATGTCTGAATCCTTCCACAGAAATTGTCCTTGTCCAAGGTTCCTTGCTTCCTCCCCAGAGGCAACCTGTATTCAATGACTTGTTGAAGCAGGGTTATCAGAATCCATCCCCCTTGCCTCAATTCAGGATATCTGTGAAGAGCCATCTCAGTTTCAGAGCTCCCATGAGATTGGCTGAAACCTCAATGCAAACACATACCACGTTAACCTCTCTCTTAGCAGAATCCAGTTTTTTTCTACTTGTTTACGGGTATTATTCTCAATGACAGTCCTCAATAAACCTCCTGCATCAAATCTTGGTTGCAAAGATTGTTCCTGGAGAACCCCACACTCACCCCATCACCTCCTGGAGAAACACCATCCTAATACTGTGGAACTGTCTGCACATTGGGATGGACCTGTTGAGAAGGTGTGGCACTGCAGATGGAAAGCCTATCCATGACACGAGGTAGTCCCTAGAGGAGAGAGGAAGGGCCGAGAAGAGCAGTTTTGTCTTTTGTTTGTTTAAGAGAGGTACTTTAGTATATTTATATTGTAGATGAAAGAGACCAGTGGAGAGAGCACATTTGTGAATCCAGGGGAAAGAAGAAATAATTAATGGATGGGCACCTTGCTTGAAAAGACCCTATCTCACTCAGTCTGTGTAAATTATTCTCCAATAGTCTCATCTCACACTCAGAAAGCAAGAACTTTTATCCTGCATCTTCGTTTATTTATTTGTTTTTTGAGGGGGGGGGCGGAGCAAGCCAAGGAGGAGCATAGAGAGAGGGAGAGAGAATCCGAAGCAGGCTCCGCCCTTTCAGCACAGAGCCTGACACAAGAGTCAAACTCAAAAACTGTGAGATCATGACCTGAGCTGAAACCAAGAAGTCAGATGCTAAATGGACTGACCCGCCCAGGCACCCCCTGCATCTTTAGAATTAGAGTTTCCATCTCCAAACGCCTCAACTGAAGGTTGAGTCCCCTCAAACTGAAGGTTAGTGGTATTTGATAAGACTTCCAGTGCTTTCTCAACCCATTTCTAAATGGTTTGGTCACTCCTGCTCTCAGCTGCTGGGGGTCATCATGAGACTGACAAGTTTTAATCTCTTTGAGAGATCTATTTATGACTGTGCTTTCTGCTTACAGCTCTCCTGATGGTCTGGTTAGTTTTGCAGTGGTCATCCTTCCCCTTGAATCAAAACCCAAAGGTTAATAAGTCCCTTCACATCTCCCAGCTAATATAAACTATAATTATGATGAACCAAAACTGGGAGTTCAAGTGAACGTTCCAACCACTGGAGGAACTGTGTGCTCAGGAGCTGTCAAGCGATAAGGCTTCACTGCAATTAGAAATCACTCCTGGATTTTGACCCCTCCCTCTGAGTTTAAGTGGAGAATAAATTGGATGAAAGGAAAGGACAGGACATGCAAGAGGAAGAAAAAAATTTTAAAGGATCTCTGACAAATCACAGCTCGAAGGTTGAATTTGTTTTTTTGTTTGGTTTTTAAAATTTTGTTTTTGGGTTTTTTTAAACTGCTTTGGGGGATGAAAGCAAATTTCCCTGGTAAGAAATGATTGCTTTACAGGGCTGGCTTGGGGGCTATTAACAAGACATGACCTGAGTGCAATGCTCCCCACAGGTCATAAAGATGACTGTATATGGGAGCTGATCATAGGAAAAGTGATTGAGGCTATTATTAACGCATTACTCAATTACTTATTAATTACTTTAAAATGGATAGAAATGAGGCAATTAGGAGTTCACAATTCTAATTGGTATTTGAAATCACAGAGGGTGAATTGATGAGCGCCAGCTGCTCTGACATTTTGCGTGGTGAGCAGCTACTGGGGAAGAGACTATAGAGCGATACTCTGTAATCTCTCTTTTCACAGCACGGCCACACTAAGGGCGGGCAGATATTTCCCCCAGGAGAAAAAAAAAAGTACTCATACTTCCATTTGACTAGATAGCCATGAAGTCAGGATCTGGCTACGGCATGCAACCTGAATAGAAAGGAGGAGGAAAGCTGTGCATTTGTCCTTCCCACTGTGGACACAGGAACGAGATCTACACCCAGGAAATGTGGAATGACTGTGAGCATAGCTGAGTTCAAAATTAAACTCTGGGGACAAGTGGGTTATTAGCCTGCCAGGCACAATATAAATACCAATACTAAAGCCTATTGAGTCTTCTTGCTTGTTGAGAGTAGGTGGGCTAACCACTCAAGACACACTCCATTCCTGATTCAGGTCTTCAGAAGGCATTTGGTATCTTTCAGTCATGAGTCCGTTACTTCTGTGATAAGAAGTCTAGATGCTCAAGGAAGTGGCCTTCTTCCATGGATTTTCCAGAGGTTTTTTCCCCAAGGAGATATATTTATGATGTTAAATATGTGCTAATATAGTTATGTATACCTTTCTGTTATCCTCATAGGCTTCTTTAATCACATCCTTTGAAACAGGTCACAGCTACGGAGAGTTAGTTTTCTCATGTTTAGTAACTGAGTCAAAATGGTAACAGTCTTTCCTGAAAAGTCTGCAATTTTCTTTACCAAAAAAGACTTAAATTTTCCTAAGAAAATAGGAAATGTGGAAAAAAGCATGTCAGAAAGGAGGGGAAGAGGGCACAAGAGGTAGAGAAGAATGAAAGAGGGAATAAAGAGCCAAATGAAGAAGCATAAGGGAGTGAGAAAGTGTGATTTTCAGGTGTATAAAAGCAGGGACATCTCCTTGTCCCTTTCTGTGATGGTTAATTTTATGTGTCAACTTGACCAGGCAATAGGGTGCCCAGACATTTGGTCAAACATTACTCTGGGTGTGTCTGCAAGAGTGTTTCAGGATTATTGCCATCTGAATTGTTAGACTGAGTAGAGCAGGTTGCTCTGGTGCTCCTGAATAGCTGAAGGCCAAAGAAGGGACTCCCCCCTGCTTGATTCTACTGAGCTGGTCTTGTCCAGCCTGCAGACTCAGATGGAAACACTAGCTCTTGGGTGTTGAGTCTGTTGGCTTTCAGAGTGGAACTTACATCATTGGTTTTCTTGGTTCTCAGAACTTCAGACTCAGACTGGGACTACACATCAGCTCTCCCGGGTCGCCACCTTGCTGACTGCAGATGTTGGGACTTCTCAGCCTCCATAATTATGTGATCCAATTCCTAAATATATTATTATGTTATATATTATGTTATATATTATATTATATTATATTATATTATATTATATTATATTAACTAGTTATCCAGAGAAACAGAACCAATAGGATATATATACATACATTCCATTGTAAAGAAGCATGTCAGAATATATATATCCTATTGGTTCTGTTTCCATGGGTAACCTTGACTAATACACCATCCCAAGCTTTTCCTTCTCTGTGTACTTAAGATTTTGTCTCATATCTACTTCTAGGCTACTTCATGCTTAAGACTTCTCTATTGTCATCTAGCTCCTCAAATCTACTTTCATCAGTGCCTTGGGGTGTCTACTTTCTTTGCTCTGGGGCCATCACCTACAGGTTTGGACCTGCCATCCTCCATCATGTTGATCCTGCCACCACCATGCTGGCCTCAATAAAAGGATGATTCAGAGAAGGCCATTTTTCTTTTTTTTTTTTAAGTTTTTATTTAAATTCCAGTTAACATACAGTGTAATATCAGTTCCAGGTGTATAATATAGTGATTCAACACTTCCATACAGTACACAGTATCATGACAAGTGCACTCCTTAGTCCCCATCACCTCTTTCACCCAAACCCTTGCCCACCTCCCTTCTGGTAAACATCATTTTGTTCTCTGTAGTTAAGAGTCTGTTTCTTGGTTTTTCCTCCTTTTTACCTCCTGTGGTAATTTTTTTTTGTTTCCTAAATTCAACATATGAGTGAAATCCTTATTTGTCTTTCTCTAACTGACTTCGCTTAACATAATACTCTAGCTCTATCTACATCATTGTAAGTAGCATGATTTCATTCTTTTGTATGGCTGAGTAATATTCCATTATATCACACACACACACACACACACACACCCCACATCTTCTTCATGCATCCATCAGTTGATAGACATTTGGGCTATTTCCATAATTTGGCTATTGTAGGTAATGCTGCTAAAAACATTGAGGTGCATATATCCTAGAAGGTCATTTTTCTTTAAAGTTCCATTTTAATTGTTCATAGAACCACTAATGGAAAGATGTTACATGTAAGTTTAGGGATAAATAGGATTTCTAGTGGATTTGTGGTACCAATTAGTTTTGCTACCCAGCATCTCTTCCTTTTGTCTGGTAATAGCACCCTACTTCCATTTGGGAAACTGCCCCATTTCTGTTGCATTTTGTTTTGGAAGAGTATCATCACAGTGCCCATACCTCATGACAACAGTAAGTGGTCAAAGGGATAGACACCTGGCCCAAACAAGGATATCACAACCCATTCTTGGGATTGATATATGGACACTGAGAAAAAGTGTCTACCTTTCCACCAGAGTTGCTAAACCAAGAGAGGGTAAACTTGGAGCTGCTGGCAATCACCTCCCTAAATTCAGAAAAAGTCCATCTCTAGTAGGAGAAAATGAGACCAACACAGACAATAGTAGAATTGAAAATTGAAGAGGAATATGAAGGGGAGGAGGAGGAAGAGGGATCTAATGTTTAAGTACCTGGGTCTAACCATGCCTGAAGGAGCCATTAACCCCTGGACTTCCCAGGTATATGAAACAATGGGCTTCAGTTTTCATTTAAGATAGTTTGACTTGAGGTTTCTGTTATTTCCAAATTTCTAAAGCACATAACCCACAGCATTCTGATTAATATCAAACATTTAATATAATCAAAAACATTCTGATTAATACTAAAAGTGGTACAGAGGTTGGAGTGTTGTGATTGTAGAGCGAGCAAAGCGCTTGGGCATTGGATAGTGAGGCCTCTTGTTGAGAAGCTGATGAATTTGGTTGAGTGGTTGTAAAGCAGCTGGTTAAACTGTCTATAGGGTCTTTAGAGTCAGACTCTGTCTACTATAAAACTAGGACTTCAAGGGACTTGGTGCAAAAATGTAAGGGTAGTGAAGGAGTTTTGGTATTTCTAGTGCCCTTCATAAACATTCTGCAATTCAAAAAGTATAAGTTTTGCTTCAAGATGGCCCATCCAAAAACAGTCAAATAGCATAAATAAGACAGCATGTGACTTTGTTAAGAGCTACCCTTTTGCCCTAGAACCAGTAATCCAAAGGTAAAGGGAGGTGGAGGAGGGTGTCATATAACCACAAATCTTTCAAAAAACTTATCTGTCTCTATAAAGTCAATAAAGTGGCAAAAAGTGGGAAATACAATTTGGATCTGAGATACTTAGGGTACCCTGTGAGATTTATGCTTCTTTCCTTAAGATAGAAGAGAGATTGTCTTTTTCTAAGGAATGGAAAGATCCTTGGGATCTCTTGCCTAAGAGATTGTGCTATTTTTTCTAAGAAAATTTAAAGATATGGAAAAACAAGAAGAATAATATAACAAATACCTAATCTCCCACAACCCAGAATTAATGGTGGTTAATTGCTTACAGACATAGGTAATCTATATATAGTTCAAATTTTTTATTCACTCTAGAGTATTTCATAACATGATTGTCAACCTAACAAGTTTTGTCTGTTCCCTTTGTAATAGAGATTTAGATTTAGGTGGTCAGATTTATAGTATCGCAAACAATAGATTGATTGCTGTCATGTGTTTTATGGTACATACATGTAAGAATTTTTTTCTAGTTCGTACATCTAGATGTGGACTGCTGGATCACAAAGTTTGCATAGCTACTATCAACTGTTTTTATGCCAACTTATGTTTTTACCAGTAATATATAATTATTCCATTTTCCCAAAAGTTTGCAAACAATCAACATTGTAAGACTTTTTAATATATGCCTATTTGATGAAGGAAAAATGGCACTGTGATGTTGCTTTTATTTTACAAAACTAAATAAATTTGAGCATCTTTTTGCATATTTATAACCTAATTCAGATTTCTTCTTCTATGAATTTTATTACCTGTGACTGTTTTTCTATTTTTTTCTTCTTGAATTGTGGGAGATCTTTATATATTTTGCATATGAATCCTTTGTTTGGGTAGTATTTGTAGAATATAGGCTTTGACTCAATCTGTTTGAATTCTGGTTTATCACTAAGCAGTAAGTTACTTATCTGTTCTGTGCTTCAGTTTTCTTATCTGTAAACTAGAGAGGATGGTAATTCCTCTCTCATGGTGCTATCTGGAGGGTTGAATTTAATAGCTAGAAAAGGATTTAGAGTGCTCAATAACTTGTCAGAATGTGGAGGAGAGTAAACATGAGAAAAACACAAGAGCTCACATTCTTTTTTTTTTTTAAGTTTTTGTTTATTTATTTTGAGAGAGGAAGAGAGCGTGCACACACATGTGGAGAATGGGCAGAGAGAGACAGAGGCAGAGAATCTCAAGCAGGCCTCGATCTCATTAACTGTGAGATCATGACATGAGCCAAAATCAGGAGTTGGACCCTTAACTGACTGAGCAACCCAGCCCTCCCCCCCCACCCCCCACAAAGAGTTCACATTCTTTTCAATTCTTTCACAGCAGCAGAAACAAATCAGCCATTAGTAGGTCCATAAATTATCCTGGTTCACATTTTATAATATTGTTGCTGGTTTCTTAACTTTCACATGCCTCTTCTTTTCCTATTCCCATTTTGTGTGCCATTCAAGCTTCTACACGTGTGCAAACTTAACACAAATAGAATATGCTTATGAGAATTTATGAGATGATCTTTCCTTTGGCTCCCAAAGCTTCTTGAAAATTCCTTGCTCACAGTACTATAATATTTTCTACGCCTCTGCTCAACCCAGTAAGGAGGTTAAGACTGTAGACTGGCCCATTCATCTTAATATCCCCAGTGGCTAGGATCATCACTGCCATTTGGGAGGGATTCTCTAAGTGTCAAATGACTACCTGACAGAAGGTGTTTCTAACTGGAGGAAAAATAATGATTTAAAATTCTGGTCCAGCCAATCAGTAAGTAAAAGGGCAGTAGCTTTACCGAAGGTTAATTTTGGAATCATTTATTAAATAGATTTTGCATTAATTGTTAAGGGTTTCTTGGGAAATCTAGCACACATATATTATGTGTACCCAGCACCTATGCAGTAATGCATCCTACACATACACACACACACACATATACTATATTATAGAAATATCAGCAAAATCTTGGGGGGGGGGAGTATAGCTGGCTGTAGCTCTTCCTGGAGCTCATCTTACTGTTTATTTAAAAGGAAACAATTCATTCTTTTTGAGCTTCAGCAGAGAACTCTGCTAAACTGAGCTCCTGGGCTGGTAACACATCAGAGAGAAAGGAAGGTGTCATTTGGCAATTTGGCTGCTGCTGATGACACAGTGATCTTTCAGAAAAAAAATTTAGCTTCAGGGAAGGCTGCCTATTAGAGCAAAAGGATAGCAAGTTAAAAGAATTGGTTGCTAGATTTTCTTTGCAGGAAAGCAAGCTTTTTTTTTTCTTTTTTTTTTTCTTTTTTTCTTGCTGAGTATGAAAAAATGCAATTTATTTATTCTGAGATAATACTAAGAAAGGAGAGGCTGAAAACCAAATATACAAATCTTGAGAATCAGGTCATTGGGGGAAGGAATCATGCCCTTTGTATGTACACTGAGGACCTGACCCAGTGCCTAGCACCAATAGTCCCTTGGTAAATATTTGTTAAATAAGTGTATGAATGAATGAATGTCTCCTAGTTTTAGAAGTATCCCCTTATCCTTCTCCTCCAAACTCTTTAATTATTATAAAAAATATAATATTCCATGTTTTCAAAATTACAAAAAAAATAAAGAGAATAAAAGAAAACACATTCATAATGGACTCATAAAGATAAAATTAGATTTTGACTCTTTTCCTGCATCATTTGTACGCATGCACATGTGTTGGTATTTGGGGTTTCTTTTGTGGGGGGAGCTGCCTATTTTTAATGTATTTCTTTCAAGACCACCTCCTTGAAATTTCTAGGGACAAAATACAAAACAAGAAACAGACTTCCTTTCAAATACATAAACAGCATGCTAGAGTTTTTAAAAGCATTACTGATTACAGTGTTACTGAAAAATGTTTGCTTACTCCGGGACACTTCAGTATTCCTGAAGAATAAACGTGATTTCTCTTTTCCTCCCGCTGGGTTGTTCTCAGGTGTTAAGTCACTGCTCCCGCTCTCTGACAGATTTTCCATGTAGAAGATGGGGAGCCTGGAAATCATGCTGACAGTTGGAGTGAGGCCATTCTCCATTCCATGCCAGAACCAAAGGCTATTGGCCACATTCTTCTTTTAAAGCAGGGAAGTGAGAAAACAAGTCCTAATCCAAAACCAATACCTGTCTTCATGACCACATCTGCCACACACTGGTCCCACTTCCTGCCGAGCTCAGAATCTGACATGTTCCCCCTATGTGTGGCCGTTTGTATGTGTATGTGCACAGATGCACACAAATGTGTGGTCATGGTATATAAACAGTTTTCATTCTAATTTTTATTTGCCTTGTGAATATTTTTGAATGTTATTAATTTATTTAAGAATATGGTTTATAATTGCTGAAATATTAATCTGTCCATGTTTAATGATTTTATTGTTAGATAATTAAACTTTTAAAATAGCACCTATTTTAATAACATGAATTGCAGTTAATAAGGTTACTTAGGTCAAAGGATATCAATATGTAACTACTTTGGTATACTTTTTCAAAATTATTTTCCAGGAAGGATTTTAATGTTATTGCATATAACCCTTAGTAACTGAGTCTTATAGCTTTTTAATATTTTTTTCAAATTCAGAATCAGGAAAATATTGTTTCATTTTTTTAATGTTTATTAATTTTTTGAGAGACAGAGAGAGAGACCGAGCATGAGTGGGGGAGGGTCAGAGAGAGAGAGGGAGACACAGAATCCAAAGCAGTTTCCAGATTCTGAGCTGTCAGCACAGAGCCAATGCGGGGCTCGAACCATGAGATCATGACCTGAGCCAGAGTCAGCTGCTTAACCAACTGAGTCACCCAGGGACCCCAATATTGTTTCATTTTAACCAACATTTTTTTCATAACTAAAAGATCAAAATTTTTTCACCTTTTTTGTTGCTTATGTCTCTTTTAGTGAATTATCTGTCCATGTCCTTCATTCATGAGTATCTATTTATCTAGCAATGTATTTCTTCTTGATTTAACAGTAATTTCATTGTGCTTATTTATTTTTTATGTTTTTATTAAAATTCCAGTTTAGCATTTTGTGTAATATTGGTTTCACTAATATTAGAATAGCGTTTAGTGATTCGTCACTTACATACAACACCCAGTGCTCATCACAAGAGCCCTCCTTAATCCCCATCGCTTATTTTACCCATCCCTCTACTGTCTCCCCTCTGGTAACCATCAGTTTGTTCTCTATAGTTAAGAGTCTGTTTCCTGGTTCTCCTCTCTCTTTTCCCCCCCTATATTTGTTTGTTTTCTTTTTTAAATTCCACATATGAGTGAAATCATATGGTATTTGCCTTTCTCTGCCTGACTTGTTTCACTTAGCATAATACTCTCTAGCTCCATCCACATCACTGTAAATGGGAAGATTTCATTCTTTTTGATGGCTGAGTAGTATTCCGTTATATATAAACCACATCTTCTTTATCCATTCATCAGTTGATGGACACTTGGACTCTTTACACGATTTGGCTATTGTAGATAGTGCTGCTATAAACATTGGGTGCATGTTTACCTCAAATTAGTATTTTTGTATTCTTGGAGTAAATACCTAATAGTGCAATTGCTGGGTTATAAGGTTTTTAACGTTTTGAAGAACCTCCATACTATTTTCCAGAGAGGATGCACCAGTTTGCATTCCTACCAACAGTGTGAGTGGGTTCCCCTTTCTCCATGTCTTCACCAATACCTGTTGTTTCTCGTGTTGTTAATTTTAGCCATTCTGACAGGTGTGAGGTGATATCTCATTGTCGTTTTGATTTGTACTTTCCTGATGGTGAATGATGTTGAGCATCTTTTAATGTGTCTATTGGTCATATTTTCTTGGGTAAAATGTCTATTTGTGCCTTCTGCCCATTTTTTAGTTGGATTAATTATCTTTTGGATGTTCAGTTTTATAAGTTCTTCAGAGATTTTGGATACTAACCCTTTGTCGGATACATCATTTACAAATATCTTCTCCCATTCCATAGGTTGCCTTTTAGTTTTGTTGCTTATTTCCTTCACTGTGCAGAAGCTTTTTATTTTCATGAATTCCCAATTGTTTATTTTTGCTTTTATTTCCCTTGCCTCAGGAGACATATCTAGTAAGAAGTTGCTATGGCCAAAGTCAAAGAGGTTGCTGCCTGTGTTCTCCTCTAGGATTTTTATGGTTTCCTGTCTAACATGTAGGTTTGTCATCCATTTTGAATTTATTTTTGTGTATGGTGGAAGTAGTCCAGTTTCATTTTTCTGCATGTTGCTGTCCAGTATTTGCAACACCATTTGTTGAAGAGACTGACTTTTTTCCATTGGATATTCTTTCCTACTTTGTCGAAGATCAGTTAACCATAGAGCTGTGGATTCATTTCTGGGTTTTCCATTCTGTTCTGTTGATCTATGTGTCTGATTTTTGTGCCAGTACCATATTGTCTTGATCACTACCGCTTTTGTAATATAATTTGAAGTCTGGAATTGTGATACCTCTGGCTTTGCTTTTTTTTTTTTTTAAGGTTGCTTTGGCTATTCAGGGTCTTTTGTGGTTCCATACCAATTTTAGGATTGTTTGTTCTAGCTCTGTGAAAAATGCTGTTGGTATTTGGTATATGGATTGCATTGAATGTGTAGATTGCTTTGGGTAATATAGACATTTTAACAATATATGTTCTTTCAGTCCATGAGCATGAAATGGTTTTCCATTTCTTTGTGTTATCTTTAATTTCTTTGATCAGTGTTTTATAGTTTTCAGAGTACAGATCTTTCACCTCTTTGGTTAGGTTTATTCCTAGTGATTTAATGGTTTTTGGTCCAGTTGTAAATGAGATTGATTCCTTGATTTCTCTTTCTGCTGTTAATTACTGGTGTATAGAAATGCAACAGATTTCTGTACATCGATTTTGTATCCTATGACTTTACTGAATTAATGTATCAGTTCTAGCAATTTTTTGGTGGAGTCTTTTGGGTTTTCTATATATATAGCATCCTGTCATCCGCAAATAGTGAAAGTTTGGCTTCTTCCTTGCCAATTTAGATGCCTTTTATTTCCTTTTGTTGTCTGATTGCTGAGGCTAGGACTTCTAATACTATGTTAAATAACAGTAGTGAGAGTGGACATCCCTGTCTTGTTCCTGATCATAGAAGTAAAGCTCTCAGTTTTTCTCCTTTAAGGATCATATTAGCTGTTGGATTTTCACATAGGGCCTTTGTTATGTTGAAGCATGTTCCCTCTAACTCTACTTTGTTTGTTAACCAATTTCTGTATGTTGGTTTATGTCCTGCAACTTTGCCAAATTCATGTATCAGTTCTAGCAAGTTTTTGGTGGAGTCTTTCCAGTTTTCTATACACAGCATCATGTCATCTGCAAATAGTGAAAATTGTACTCCTTCCTTGACAATTTGGATGCCTTTTATTTCTTTTTGTTGTCTGATTACTGTGGCTAGGACTTCTAGTGCTATGTTGAATAGCAGTGGTGAGAGTGGACATCCCTGTTGTGCTCCTGACCTTAGGGGAAATGCTCTCAGTTTTTTCCCATTGAGGATGATATTAGCTGTGGGTCTTTTGTATATGGCTTTTATGATATTTGGTATGTTCCTTCTATCCCTCATTTCTTTTTTTAAAAAAATTTTTAATGTTTATTTTTGAGAGAGACAGAGACAGAGTGTGAGCAGGGGAGGGGCAGAGAGAAAGGGAGACAGAATCTGGAGCAGCCTCCAGGTTCTGAGCAAGCTGTCAGCCCGGATCCTGACACGGGGCTTGAACTCACAAACTGTGAGATCATGACCTGAGCTGAAGTCGGATGCTTAACCAACTGAGCCACCCAGGCACCCCTATCCCTACTTTCTTGAGGATTTTTATCAAGAAAGGATGCTGTATTTTGTCAAATGCTTTTTTGCATCTATTGAAATGATCATATGGTTCTTATCCTTTCTTCTGTTAATGTGGTATGTCACATTGATTGATTTGTGAATATTGTACTGCCCTTCCAGACCAGGAATAAATCCCACTTGATGGTGGTGAATGATTCTTTTAATGTACTGTTGACTTTGGTTTGCTGGTATTTTATTGAGAATTTGTGCATCCATGTTCATCAGGGATATTGGCCTGTAGTTTTCTTTTTTAGTGGAGTCTTTATCTGGTTTTGGTGTCAGGGTAATGCTGGCCTCATAGAATGAATTTAGAAGTTTCCCTTCCTTTTCTGTATTTTGCAAAGAATAGGTATTAACTCTTTTTTAATTTATTTTTTAAAACAATTTTTTCAGATATTATTTTTTAGTATTCTCTACACCCAACTTGGGGCTCAAACCTACAACACCGAGATCAAGAGTTGCATGCTTTACTCACTGAACCAGCCAGGCACCCCTTCTCTTCTTTAAATATTTGTTAATATTTGCCTGTGAAGCCATCTGGCCCTGGATTTTTGTTTTCGGGAGATTTTTGATTACTGATTCAAATTTCTTTTTTTTTTTTTTAATGTTTATTTCTTTTGAGACTCAGACAGAGAAGGAATCTTGAGCAGACTCCTTGCTGTCAGTGCAGAGCCAGACATGGGACTCGATCCTACAAACCATGAGGTCATGACCTGACCCAAGATCATGAGCTGACCCAAAATCAAGAGTCAGATACTTAACCAACTGAGCCACCTGGGTGCCCACTGATTCAATTTCTTTGCTGGTTATCAGTCTGTTCAAGTTTTCTACTTCTTCCTGTTTCAGTTTTGGTAGTTTATATGTTTCTAGGAATTTTTCCATTCCTTCTAGGTTGTCAAATTTGTTGACATATAGTTTTTCATAATATTCTCTTATAATTGTTCATATTTCTGTGGTGTTGGTTATTTCTCCTCTTTTATTTGTGATTTTATTTATTTGGGCCCTTTCTCTTTTCTTTTTGGGAAGTCTGGCTAGAGGTTTAACAATTTTAATGATTTTTTTCAAAGAACCAGCTTCTGGTTTCATTGATCTGTTCTATTGTTTTTAGTTTCTGTATCACTTATTTCTGCTTAATATTTATTATTTTCTTCCTTTTGCTGGCTTTAAGCTTTGTTCTTTTTCCAGCTCCTTTAGGTGTAAGGTTAGGTTGTTTATTTGAGATTTTTCTTGCTTCTCCCAGTAGGCCTGTATTGTCACATACTTCCCTCTTAGGCCCACTTTTGCTGTATCCCAAAGGTTTTGGACTGTGTATTTTGATTTTCACTTGTTTACGTGTATTTTTAAACTTCTTCTTTGATTTCCAGGTTGACCCATTCATTGTTTAGTAACATGTTGTTTAACCTCCATGCAATTGTGGTCTTTCTAAATTAAAAAAAAGAATTTTTATCTTTATTTATTTTTGAGACAGAGACAGACAGAGCATGAACGGGGGAGGGTCAGAGAGAGAGGGAGACACAGAATCTGAAGCAGGCTCCAGGCTCTGAGCTGTCGGCACAGAACCTGATGCGGGGCTTGAACTCATGAACCGTAAGATCATGACCTGAGCCAAAGTCTGAGGCTCAACTGACTGAGCCACCCAGGCGCTCCTCTAAATTTTTTCATACAGTTAACTTCAAGTTTAATAGTGTTGTTGTCAGAAAAGATGCATAGTATGATCTCAATTATTTTGTACTTGTTGAGGCCTGATTTGTGACCTAGCATGTGATCTATTCTGGAGAATGTCCCATGTGCACTTGAAAATAATGTATATTCTACTATTTTAGTATGAAATGTTCTGAATATCTCTGTTAAGTCCATCTGGTCCAGTGTGTCATTCAAAGCCATTGTCTCCTTGTTGATTTTCTGCTTAGATGATTTATCTGTCCATTGATGTAACTGAGGTGTTTAAGTCCCCTGCTATTAGTATATTATTATCAATGTGTTCCTTTATGTTTGTTTCATTGTTTTATATATTTGGGTGCTCTCATGTTGGGTGCATAAATATTTACAACTGTTAGATCTTCCTGTTGGATTGTCCCCTTTATTATGATATAGTGCCCTTCATCATCTCTTGTTACAGTCTTTGGTTTAAAGTCTAGCTTTTCAGATATAAGTATTACTACTCTGGCCTTCCATTGACATCCATTTGTATGATAAATGTTTCTCCATCCCCTCATTTTCAATCTGCAGGTGTCTTTAGGTCTGAAATGAATCTCCTGTAGGCAGCATATAGATGGGTCTTATTTTTTTTGTACATTCTGACATCCTTTGTCTTTTGACTGAAGCATTTAGTCCTTTTACATTCAGAGTGATTATTGATAGATATGTATTTAATGCCATTTTATTACTTGTTTTGTCATTTCTGGAGATTTTCTGTTTCTTTCTTGTCTTTGTTACTTTGGTCTGTCCTTTCCACTTGATTTGACAGTAATTTAAAACATATTTTAAGAAGACTAAGACTTTGTCTATGAATAATTTTCCAGGTTGTCAAATTTCTTTTAATTTTATTTAATGGTAATTTATATGTATATGGTAATATACATGTTTTAGATTTTTAAGAAATTAAATATACTGTTTTTCCTTTGTGTTTTTTTTTATTTTTATTTTTTGCTTTGTGATTTCTTCTATGTCTTTCGTTCTTAGATAACATTTCCCCTTCCTGGAGTCTGCAAAATACACATTTATAGTTTATTCTAGTTTAATTTAGTTTACTTTTGTTGAGTTTTATTTTGTCTTAATTTTAAGCACATTACTAAGTCATTTCAATCTAGCTTTATTTTTTGCCAAATACCTAACCAGTTGTTCCAGCATCATTTAATGAATACTCCTCAATTTACATATTGATTTACAATGGCATTTAACTATATTTTAAATTCCTACATAGAAGAGTGTTGGTTTCTAAAATATTTATATTGCTCCATTGATCAAACTCAGTTCTTGCCCTAGAGACACAACATCTTGATAACTGAAAGGTTATTGTAGGCTTTATTATCTCATAAGAAAAATCTCTGTTTATTACCCTTTCGGTCTTGTTTTATTTTATCTTTTTGAAACTTTTTCACTATTCAAAACTATATACTTTTAAAATGAGCTATATGATCACTTTGTCACTTAAAAATTGGAAAAACTCAGATTTTTATTGGAATCACATTAAACTTTTAAATTATTTGAGAAGAATTAAATAATCACCTTTATAATTTTTAATATTCCCATTCAGGAACATGGTTTATCTCTCCATTTATTCTCCTATTATGTCTCTCTGTTTTCTAATTTTCTTCATATAGATGAGACACAATTCTCTAAATTGCTTTTCACAGCTCTCTTATTACTGTTCTTTTAAATGTGCTTAATTATTTTAGATGACATAGAATAAAATAGTCTTACCATCATAATTTTGACTAGATTACTACTGGTAAAAAGAGGCACCTATTAAGATTTTATATGTATGTTTGCATCTGAACATCTTCCTAACTTCTCTAATTAATTTGAATATTTTTTTTTTAATTTCTTGACTCTTCTAGAACAAATCAGTGATTTGTAAAATAACTTTTCCTTACTTTAATAGTGGTACCTATCTCCCTTTAGCTCTTTTATTGTTTTGCAAATTTACAAAGTAATGTTAAATAATAATGATATTAGGGTTTTGTTGTTGTTGTTCCTGAATTTCAAAGGAAATATTTCTGTTGTTTCAGCATTCAGAATGTTGCCTCTAGATTTTTATATTCATTGTTAAGGACATTTTCTCCCTTGCTTACTTTCCAAGACTTTTTCTCAGGAATAGATACAAAATTTTATGGGATCATTTTAGGACAACTGTGGGAGTAATCATGCTGCTTTTCTTCTTTGACCTATTACTGATGGGCAATATTAATAAATTTGTTAGTTAGAAGTGAACTTGTATTCTAAGAATAAAGTCTGCATACTATTCTGGGCATATAATTCTTCTAATATATTACTATATTATTTTCATTGGTTTATTCCAGATTTGACATGTACCTCTAAACTGTCATTTTGGAAATTGTAACCTGGCCACCTCCTTCCCCATACTCTGGATGCCTTTTATCAAGTGTTTCCCTTTTTAAAAATAAAAATAATAATAATAATAATGATAGGACCATCTAGCACATTATGTAATTAGAATGAAAATTCCATAAGAGCAGAGGTCTTTGTTTTATTTATATGATGCATTTAAGATCTTATAAATGTACCTGACACACAATTGGTATTTAGTGGGTTTAAATTAATATTTCTTAAATAAATTAATGAATTATCTCTTTTATTGAAATTTACATTCTTCTTCAATCATTTTATACTACAAATTACACATTCTTTGATTTTTTATTTTGAGTCTTGACCTGTTTAGGTACAATAAGACATAGAATTACATATATTATGCACATATTTTCTTTCCATTGCCATCAGGAATGGAAAAATAGCTGAAGACAAAAATTCTTCTCATACACTTTTTTTTCCATTAAAATTGTCACATATTGTTCCATTACTTCCTGGTCCTTAACATTGCTGAAGAATATTATGAAGCTGGCCTTAGTTTCTTTGTCTACAAACTTTTCTTTTTGTTTAGTGCCAGGATGCTTTATTCTTTTTTAAAAATTTTTTTAAATGTATTTTATTTATTTTTAAAGGGGGGAGGGATGGTGAGGGGCAGAAAGGGAGACACAGAATCCGAAGCAGGCTCCAGGCTCTGAGCTCTCAGCACAGGGCCCGACGTGGGGCTTGAACTCATGGACCATGAGATCATGACCTGAGATGAAGTCGGCTGCTAAACCGACTGAGCCACCCAGGCGCCACAAGGATGCTTTATTCTTAAATTTTAAATACACAAGAAGAATACATTTATTTATTTTTTTATTTATTTTTTTTTTTTTTAAATTTTTTTTAACGTTTATTTATTTTTGGGACAGAGAGAGACAGATCATGAACGGGGGAGGGGCAGAGAGAGAGGGAGACACAGAATCGGAAGCAGGCTCCAGGCTCTGAGCCATCAGCCCAGAGCCCGACGCGGGGCTCGAACTCACGAACCGCGAGATCGTGACCTGAGCCGAAGTCGGACGCTCAACCGACTGAGCCACCCAGGCGCCCCTACATTTATTTATTTTTAAAAAATTTAAGTTTATTCATTTTTGAGAGAGAGAGAGAGAGAGACAGAGCATGAGTGGGGGAGGAGCAGAGAGAGAGGGAGACACAGAATCTGAAGCAGGCTCCAAGCTCTGAGCCATCAACGCAGAGCCCGATACAGGGCTCCAACTCATGAACCATGAGATCATGACCTGAGCTGAAGTTGAATGCCTAACTGACTGAGCCACCCAGGCGCCCCTGAATTATTTAAGAATATACAGACATATGTAATACATAAGGCAAAAATCCCTCTTATTACTTAGTCCTTCCATTCCCCTCTCACAGAACTCCTCCAAAATAACCTCACTCATCAGCTGTAAATACTCTAGCAGTTGGCTATGTTTTTCTTCTAGATTTGTTTTCTATATATTTATATGAGTATAGAGTTTCTTCTTTCTAAAATGAGATCATATTCTTGTAACAAGGTGCCTGGAAGAGAACTTTAAAAATATTTTAGAAATAGAAGCTGCCAAATGCTTCTTTGTATAGATGGACACAGAAATTCACATTGAAACAAATTTTCTTGACCCACCACTAGAATGCTCCTATGTGATTGTGTAAATATTAGACGAGTAAGCACTTGCCACCCTAGGGATAAGGGACAATAGAAACTTTTGCATCTTTGTCACATCTGCCTTTTCTTTTAATTTTTTTTAATGTTTATTTTTTGAGAGAGAGAGAGAGACAGAGTGTGAGTGGGGGAGGGGCAGAGAGAGAGGGAGACACAGAATCCCAAGCAGGCTCCAGGCTCTGAGCTCTGAACTCTGAGCTATCAGCACAGAGCCCGATGCGGGGCTCAAACTCACAAGCAGTGAGATCATGACCTGAGCCGAAGTCAGATGCTTAACTGACTGAGCCACACACAGCTGCCTTTTCTGTGTCCCTAAGTATGTTGAGATATCTGGTCTTTGAGTAAAAAATGGGAAGTTGTAGTAGGGGCCATGAAGCTGCCCCAGAAGACAGGTAAATGTTTCAACCCCTTCCCATTCAAAAATCAACATTACCAAAATCTCAGAAATGGATGAGGATGGTCCCAAACTAGCACAAGCATCCCAAAGTAAACAAATGAAGAGAAAATTTTTGAGTTCCTAGAATATTATGAAGAAATATGAGATGTATGACAGAGCTGGAAGGGGTGAAGAGCCCCAACAACATATCAGCAGGTTAAGCTAGTCCAGAGCTTTCCAGCCAGTGAGAAATTTTTAATAATGGAGAATGGCTAATATATTTCTAGGAACAATTATGTCTGCTATCAAATTTGAGGGTATTTTCTTTACTGACTATAGTTACCTATTAATATCTCTACACCTTCCGTAGAAATCTGTTATCTAAAATAACCTAATGTTTGTGGTACTTTGTGAGTATGAAGGAAGAGGAAAAGAGTCTATACAGACCCAGAAACAAAGAAAACTTTTTAGGGGCAGGCCATGATGAGTCAGTGGGATTCAGGATGGAACATAACATCAGAACATAAGCCCTTCCTGGAAATCCAAGGGACAGTACCAGTGGCAGAGGTAGGTGGACTTTGTACAATATTAGGGTGACTGCTTGAACAATCTTATTTGGACAATATGCAAAGGATAAGACTTGAAAGATGGAGAATTTGGGAAGTACTAGGTTGCAGATGCTTGAGTATAAATAATTCCCAGTTGGAATGGCCCTGCTCTAAAGGGTGTAGTGGGTAGCCTCTAAGATGGACCCCAATGATCCCCACCTCCCAATGTTCATGCCTTTGTGTAAGTCCCTTCCCTTGATTATGGATTAGATTTAGTGATTCACTTCTAGCAAATAAAATACAGCAGAGGTGATGGGATATTATTTCTAAGATTAGGTTACAAAAAGACTGAAGATTTCATCTTGGGCATTCTCTCTTACTCACTCTGAGGAAAGCCAGCTGCCATATTGTGAGCTGCCCAATGGAGAGGCCCACATGTCAAAGAATTGAAGGAGGTTTCCAGCCAGTAGTTAGCAAGAAACTCAGGCACTCAGGTTAACAGCCTGCAAGGAAATGAAGCATGCAAACAATCGCATACATGAGCCTGGAAAGGGATACTGTCTCCCCCATCTGTCTCTCCTCAGATGAGACCATAGCCATGACCTGCAGTTTGCCTACATCTCATAAGAAACCTTGAGCCAGAACCCAGTTAAGTTACACCTGGATTCCTGACCTACAGAGACTGTTTGAAAATGAATGTGTGTTGCTTTAAGTTCCTAAGTTTTAGGGTAATCTGTTATGCAATAACAGATAATTACTTCAGTGGGAGAAATAATCAAGTATATGCCAGATAGCTGATAAATTTGGTTGAAGACTCTGATTTGGGATTCTGAATGGAATTAAATGTTTAATAGAGTCAGAGTGTAGGAAATACAATGATATGTTGAAGGATGCATCATTGTATAAAGCAGCATGCCACAATATATTATACCAAAACATCTATTTTCATGATTCCACTTGATTCTTAAGATACGTATGTAAATGTGTTTTAGAAGAGACAACTCAAAGGCTCAGGAGGAGCCTGTCTTGCCTTCCTTCCCAGTGACATACTGTGAAAACATGGAAAGTTACATAGGAATACTGTTCAAAAATCTAGTTGATACCAAGTAAAGCTAATCACAAAAGTGTAGAGAGAGCCTTAAGTGAGGAGAATCCAAGAGGTCCAGGGCATTCACCTACCAAAGGCTGCAGAAGAGCCACTCTCCTTGGACCTCTTCCCACTCCAGCCACACACAACAATGTCCTCAGTAATACATCTCTTTCTGGATGCTTTTAGGGAATTCAATTCCCAGGACTCAACATAGCTGAGGGCTTAATATAGACAGATGGGGGAGCACTGTATCCAGAGATATGAGGTTGATAGTATAAAAGACTAGAGGCAGAGAAAACACTAAAGCTTCCTTACTCTTATCAGTACGTTTTTTAGTACAACCATGGGTTGTTACAACACATTCCCAGTATTTCCCATCCTTACATTTGCCTTGTTATCATCCTAAAAATCAATCAATATCTAAATACTTAATGCCAAATTTCTGTTCTATTTTAAACTGTGATTTTATTTAATATTGACTTTGCAAGTCCATTTCTAGAACCTGGCTGTAACAGGGGCCTGGTCAGTCAGATAGTATGGTGTTGCAGTTAATAAAGCAGTCTCTATATATACTGGTTGGATTTGAACTCTAGCTTTCCTACGTACTGGCTGTGTCACCTTAGGCAAGTGACTTAATCTGTCTAGGCTTCAGGTTCTTTACTTATGAGATGGAGATAATAATAGCACCTATCTGATAGCATTATTTTAAGGATTCAGTGAGTCAATGCTTGTAAAGTGCTTAGAACAGCAACAGCTCCACAAATGGGTTTGCTCTCTGTTCGCCATTAGTTTTGTGATAAAACAGCAAGTGATGGGGGAGGGGAGGGGTGTTGGTGGACAAGAAGAGAAACCTTAAGCTTGCTTGCCCGGTACAGAGTTCTTTTGCCTCAGGAGTCATCCTGACCCAGAAACAGAGTTAGTGGTGTGACATAAGGCTGTTTTGTGTTCCCTGAAAATCCCAGATTAATATTAACACTCATGGCATAGTCTCTGGAGGCCCAGACTTGGACCTGCTTACACTTTAGCCCTGTTGGCCCTTAACTCATACATATTCACTCAGACATGCATGGTTTAAACTGGAAAATAGTCAGCTTTTTGGGCCTTTGTTTTTTATTTTATGGTTCTTTCTTTTGAACAACAGATGATTTATTCTCTTGCCCCTCTGGGAGCAGAGCAGGTCATAAACTGAAAACAAATGTCTGCAAAAAAAAAAAAAAACTTTCCAGACAACAGTTCTTCTAACAGACAGAACATTATCTATTCACTAGAGATAGCCAAGCTTGCTTGCTTACTATTTTTTAATACTCTAAAAAAAACCACCAACTCCCTGAGAGTGGCCACTTTTCCATGGTCATCTTTATCTAAAGTTGCACAGTGCATTGAATCCTACCCCCAAAGAATAGGGAATGGAGGCCCAAAAGACTGACAAGAGGGGCGCCTGGGTGGCGCAGTCGGTTAAGCGTCCGACTTCAGCCAGGTCACGATCTCGCGGTCTGTGAGTTCGAGCCCCGCGTCAGGCTCTGGGCTGATGGCTCGGAGCCTGGAGCCTGTTTCCGATTCTGTGTCTCCCTCTCTCTCTGCCCCTCCCCCGTTCATGCTCTGTCTCTCTCTGTCCCAAAAATAAATAAATTAAAAAAAAAAAAAAAAAAGACTGACAGGAAAGAGGCATGAGCCCCCATCTCCATGGAACTTGTTCTTTAGGATAAACTCTGCTAACTTGGAGGGAGGCTTGAGGTGGGGCATGGAATTGTGCAGGGCATAAAGAACTCCCTTCCTCTACTGAACTAATCAACAACACAAGTGCACACTCAGAGTCTCTCTCATACATCTTGCATGCACATTACTAAATTTCACATTTACTCTAAAGTTTTGTGTATATGTGTGTGCATGTACGCACACACACACACACACACATATACACACACACACCAGTCACCTCTAAACACTCACATCCTCAAGAAACATTCACAAATACAGGCTCATGGTAGTCATTGTCTACCATGTTGAGTCAGAGAAGGTCATGGAGGGTGAGGGCCTTACATCAGTTTGGAAAAGGGAGCTTTTTGACAGATTACTATCAAAGTAAAACTGATCCAAAAAGCCCTTCTCAAGCCTTTTGTCAGGATTCATGAGGGTAAGGTGCTAAGCCAGGAGTAGCTCCCTGAGAGCATTTATTATTTGTCTTTAACTTCCGTTATTTGAAACCTGTCAATTTGGGGTAAGAAATTTTACCCGATTCTGAGATACTAGAATAGGTGAGAAAGACGAATTTCAGTCTTCAACCAATCAACACGCATTTAACAGATGCCTACTATGGGCCAGACAACACCCTGGGCACTGGAACAGGATCTACCCCCTCATAGTCATAACAGGGGAGATGAAACCACACACATGAAACAGACAATCCAAGGTCGAGGTTATGCTGTCAATGCCTAAAAGGACCTTGTCTTGTAAAACATGTTCATTTTGGCAATGGAATACCTATATCCAGAGAGGCATTTACTTATGGCCACACGACTGGATAATAGACAGATGCTTTTTGATATAGTTACTCTCTCCATCCATCTGCATTGTTTCATAATTCTATATTTAAAAAAAAAACTTTAGCATGGTTCTATGTTTTATCTAGGTACCATGGTCTGTTCCTTCTCCAGAATTGGGAGGTCCCACAGGATAAGAGCTGATATTATATATTTTCAAAGGTCACAGTGACTGACACAGTCATAATTATCCAGGAGGTGCTCAGTTCATTAGCCTGAACTGATCCTAAATAGTCCAGGTAGCTTTGCTGTTGGCCCAGGGCCCTATTTGTTGCACAAGAAAACAACACAGGTAATAGAGAACTAAATCTTGGATGCAGATTCAAGGTAAAATATTTCAAACTTGGCATAAAAATTACAGACATGTTTCCAAGCCCTTCTGTTTTCTTATTCATTTTGACCTTAGGTCTTGTATAATTATATGGACAAAGGTAATGCATTTTTATTTCAGCCAGCAGGAAAAGGTCAGCATCCTCAGGGTGCTTTTGACTCTTCATATCCATAGACAGAATCTTGAAAGTTTTGATATATTTCTCCTAAGGTTTTTTTTTTCCAAATTACACCAGGTCATCAAATCATCAAACATTTATTTCAACAAAAAATTTTGAAATCATCATGCCAAGTACTGGGTAAGTTGTTGGCTACAAATTTGCCTGGCTGAATTATTGAACACGTGCTTTATGCCCAGGAAAAAAAATAACAGCACAGCTGTTGTATTACCTCCCTAGGGCTGCTATAACAAATTGCCATAACCTTGGGGACTTAAAACAACAGAAATTGATTCTTTCACAATTTTGGAGGCTGGAAGTCCAAAATCAAAGTGTTGGCAGGGCCACACTCCTCCTGGAAGCTCTATGAGAACCTTCCCTTGCCTTTTCTTAGCTTCTGATGGCTGCTGGCAATTCCTTGACATTCCCTGGCCTATAGCTGCACCACTGCAGTCTTATCTCTGTCATCTGCTCTGTGCCCTCTCCTCTTCTTAGAAGGAGTTCCCCCTAAATACAGGGTGATTTCACCCTAGATCCATAACTCATCACATCTTCAAAGACTATGTGTTAAGATAAGGTCACTCTCTTGAGGTTCCAGGTGGACATGAATTTGGGGGATGGGGGATGCTATTCAATAGCTGTTACTGCACTTTGCTCGCTTGGGTCTGCAGGGACAAGACTGACAGTAAAAGACATGGCCATGGAGGGAAGCTTCACTTTTTTCCCAATGAACCAGTTCCTTCCATCTTGCTTCTGGTTCTCCACAGTCTTACTCCCTGTCCTGCATTCACTTGGAATTCTCATCTCCTAATTCATGTGACTCTTTGGCATATGACACTGGTTCTTACGTGTTCCAAGCTACTGCCCTGTGAGTACCCTGGCCCATCTGGATTTGAGCGCTACCTGTCATCATCCACCATTTTTTCATTTAATGAATATTCCCTGGATACTTCCTAAGAGTCAGGCACTGTCCTGGATGCTGGATTCTCAGCAATGACAGAAAAAGTCCCTATATATCATGAGCAATGAGGAATGGAATTAAGGAAAAAACAAGCAAACAGATACTTGGCACCTAGAAGTTTCTGGTGCATAGTAGGTGTTTGATAAATATTTGTGATTTGGTAGAATTAGCAAGATTTTTTCTGATAGTGATAAGTGATATGAAAGAAATAGATTAGTGTGAAATAGGGCATTTAAATAGGGTCAACATGGAAGGCCTTTCTATGAAGGTGTGTTTAAGCTAAAATAGTAAGAAAAGGAAGGAGCCATCTGAGGACATATGTCTAAGATAGAGGAAGGAGCAAGTGAAACACCACTGAGCTGAGAACTGATTGTATTTGGGGGAAGAAGAAAACAATGTGACTGGGGAGAGCAAGGGGGAGAGTAATACAAGGTTGTGTCAGAAAGGCAGAGGGGATTCCACTCAGTTATGCTGGACACTATAGATCAAACAAAGGAGTTTGGATTTTTAATTTCCACTGCAATTGGAAGCCATTTGAAGTTTAGGTAATGAATTGATGTGATTTAACTCATGAGTTAATAGATCACTGTAGCTGCTCTTAGAAAAAAGGATTGTAGGAGGCAAGACTGGAAGAAGAGAGAAGAATGTTTTAGCACATAAAGAGGTTATAGGTGTAAAAGATATTGATTCCTTCAGTCCTTAGTGTAACCAGAAGACTGAGCTGGCCAAAGCCACAGGGTTGGTCTGTCTACAAACAGACTCATCCATTAACCTGAGCTTGCTGAATAAATAGCATCATTTTCCATGTCTGCCACAATGTGAAAAAGATTGGAAAGCACTGCACTTATGAACATTTTTCATGTTTTCCGACCATCAAGCTCCTTTTATACACTCTTACTGTGGAGAATTTCCCGCTGCGGTAACCAGTTTCCAAGATGGCTTCCCACATCCTGTTATTCACACCTTTGTGGAGTTCCCCACACTCCGTATAAAAGTTTAGTTTGTGTAACTAATGGAATATGACAGAAGTGACTATATCTCACTTCAAAAATTAGGTTATAAAAAGCTGTGGCTTATATCTTGGGTTCTTAGATATACTCTTAGATAACTCACTTTGAGGTAACCAGCTGCCATGTCTTGAGAATACCCAGCCATTAGGCCTTTCCAGCTTTAATTCCTCTCCCCCACCCCAACTCTATCCTTGGAGGTCTGTGTTCAAAGGTAAGAGCCATCTTCTGTGTTTTAACTTGCATTTGTGTTTGAAGTTCCATAGAACAGATTTACCCTTAAGTGAGCCTAATACTACTGGAGACCAAAGGAAAATAGGAACATAATTCAAGGAGAAAGAACACTTTAAACACTTTTTTCTCTCTTTTTTCTGTTCTTTTTTAAAAAAATATTTTAGTGTTTGTTTATTTTAGAGAGAGAGAGTGCGAGTGGGGGAGGGGGGAAAGAGAGAGAGGGAGACAGAATCTGAAGCAGGCTCCAGGCTCTGAGCTGTCATTACTAAGCCGGACACAGGGCTTGGAACCCATGACCCATGAGATCATGACCTGAGCCGAAGTCAGACGCTCAACGAACTGAGCCACCCAAACGCCCCTACTTTTTCTTTCTTGAATAATATGTGCAAGACATTTTTCTCCAAAATGGCATAATAAAAATCTAAAAGAAAAAACAACTTCACAAAACAAGCTTTGACTATATCTTTTAATATCCAAAACATTTAATTTTTAAAAATTTTATTTATTTTATTTTATTAAATTTTTTTTTTATTTTGAGAGACAGAGAGAGAATGGGTGAATGTGTGCTAAGGAGGGAGAGGGTGGGGTGGGGCAGAGAGAGAGGGGGAGAGAGAAAATCCCAAGCAGGCTCTGCCTTTCAGCACACAGCCTGACAAGGGGCTTATCTCATGAACCTCCAGATCATGACCTCAGCTGAAATCAAGAGTCAGATGTTTAACCAACCAAGCCACTCAGGTGCCCCTCCTAAGCATGTTTAAAACAAAAAATGAACAAGACCACCTCTTGCTATTTTATTGAGTCAGCATCCTTAAAGCCGTTCACAAATAACATTATGTTGCTTTAAATAGAACTGTTTCAAACAGGAGAACCAATATATAATGATCCCTTTTTTTATATCTAAAAGAAAATTAAGGCTTGTGCTTTTATTTTAATCAATAGAGCTAAAGTTATAGTTTAAAAGATACACCTCTTCTTCTAATTAAACCCTCAAAGCCAGGCAACCATCTACAGTTCATTAAAGTTCAGATTTTGCACAAAACCTTCATTATCTGCTCTTGATGAGTTTCCCTTCCTTTCCATACATTGCATTCTAAAAGAAGAGATCTGATTTCAAAAGACCCTTCAAGAAATGAGAAATAAACCCTTACCTGGGCTTACAATTGTGCCCTGATGAACCTGAAGACTTCTAACCTTTTTTGGAAACAAATATCCTTCCACGGGAAGTAAAATGGTTCAAAAGAAGAAAAAATAGTTTATTTGCTACATCCATTTGTATCTAGGGAAGCTGCTTTGTACTGCAACAGAGAAAGTCCATTACTTCCTCAACTGGCCAAGCCCTGAAAAGAGTTCCTTTTTTTCCAACAAGAAGTCAGAGATTATTTCTCTCTTTCTCTCTCTCTCTCTCTCTCTCTCTCTCTCTCTCTCACACACACACACACACACACACACACACACAGCGTGTATTTTAGAGACCCATAGGGAAATGAGAGAAAAGAGATAATAGAGAAACAGTAAAGTATGCCCAAACACAAGGAGAGAAAAAGTATTTGTGTGGTAGAGGACAGCAATTATTTTGCAGTTACTGAATGGCAGGAAAACTTACATCTGGTTAGTGGAAACGCTTGGTGCAAAATCTCAAGTTTCATAAGTTGCAGATAGAAAAGTTGAGGTCTCTGTATTGAAAAAGGCAATTCTAATGCCAGCACGAAAGGCAGAAGTACAGAAGAAAAGTAGCAAGAGAATGCATTCTGGGAGACCCAGTGGAGAGAATCCAGAATGCAGTGGGATCTTAGTCAGGTGGGAATGGGTTAGCAGAATAACAGATCAGAGTGTTTTACTTGTAGTTTATCACATAGTCAGCTGGGCTTTAGTCAATTCTTTTCTTTTTAAGTTTATTTATTTTGAGAGAGAGAGAGAGAGAGCACATGGCATGGGCAGAGAGAGAAGGAGAGAGAGAATTCCAAGCAGGCTCTGCATTGTCAGCACAGAGCGTAATGTGGGGATCGATCTCATAAACTGTGAAATCATGACGTGAGCAGAAATCAAGAGTTGGATGCTTAACTGGCTAGGCCACCCAGGTGCCCCAATCAATTCTTCAGTAAGCTACATGTAATTCATTGCAGAGTGTGGATTTGGTTTTCCTGCAATTGTCCAAGGGGATCATAAGGGTCTCCAAGAATGTATATAAAACTTGAAAACTCCTGCCAGACTTTTCTGATAAGAAATTCACGGGGAGATGTATTGTGTGATAATTGAAATCTAACTCTCCTTGAAGTCTTGGAATCTCCCCAACGTGGGTTTGAATCTTCATTTCATCATTTGCTAACTGTGTGACCTTAGGCAGGTGACTTAGATCACAGGGTGTTAGTGTTGCCATCTCTAGAGTCAGGATGATAACAACATCTATTTCAAATGGTTGTGATTCAGTTAAGCCAAGAACATAAAGCACAACATTTGGTATATGGTATGGAGCAACTGTTCAATAAATGCCAGCTATAAATGAACACTTAAGCCAATCTGTAAAGACCCCACAGGACATAAATGTACATTGGTCAGATCCTACCCACCCTCACATGCAGAAAACCAAATCGAGATGTAGATCTGATAACATCTACCAGAGTCGGTGAAGGCACAATGCCAGTTTTGCTCTTTTGACCTTTGGGTTCATTCAGCTTCAGGACGTGAACTCTGTGCTGTTACCTGAATCCACCATACCCACCTGTAAAGGAGAGCAGTGTTAAAGTCAGGTCTCAGGAGTCACACAGTCCATCATGACTACTGACTAGCTTTGTGAACTTGCACAGGCTACTTAATTTCTGTGCTTATGTCTCCTCAGTTGAAAAGAAGAGATAGTTAATAACAATACCCTGTTCCTATGGTTGTTATGGAGATTATATGAGCAATATATTTAGAATATTTTTTAGAGTATCTAGCACATAGCATTAGCTCAAAAAACTATAGAAAAATATAATTATAATAAAAAATTTGAAATGGACCTCTAAGATTCCAAATTCTACTTTGCTTCCTGATGAAAGCTTTGAAGAATGGATTTATGGAATGAAATGAGAGAGAAGAAAATCAGGAGCAGGTAGGTTAGAGGAGGGAAAGAAAAGACAGGAAAATTTGCCATTGGGATAACTCAAAGTTTAAGCAGTACTAAGAAGATAACATTTAAATAACAAATAAAATATATAAGAAGAAAGCTTAAATATGGAAATTTAATATTCAACCCAGAAGTTCTATCAAAAAACCCTTGCATTTAGTGAGGACTCAGTAGACATATGATTAATTGGTTGGCTGATTAAATATGACTAAATACTGAGCTCTTCAGCAGACAACCTAAAGTTTGGTTCTCTGGATAGAATGAAGGCTAAGAAAAATATATGGTCTTAGGGTCTTCTGAATAAGGCTAGAGAGACACTGAGATGGATTCTCTCCCTCCTTCCCTACCTCCCCTTTCTCTCTCTCCCTCTATTACTCTCTGTATAAGCAGACATTTTTGTCCAAGCCATTTATTGATAAACAAAAGATCAAGAAAGGGATTGTTGAGCACTTCTTTAAGTGCTTAATGCTAACACTGTTGCTCATAAACATGCACATTGACCCCTTTTCTTAATAACCAAGCACTTGAGTGCAGGTCAACCTATTTTTAACACTGAGGATGGAAGGAAGTTTGATGTGGAAGACAAGGAAAGGTATTCTTTTCTTCTGACGCCTCTTTAGCTAGTTGGATGTTTCATCACCACTGTGACACAGTCTAGTCAGTTTTGGACTTTATCCCTTTCCAGAATCCAGAGTGACTCCAGCAGTTTCCCAGACCTGTCTAGGGTGAGGGACATTAGCCACTTTGAAAGGCAGCTCCAGGGACACAAAAAGTATTACAAAAACGTTACTTAGTGGCAGAAGGTACTTAGGTGTAGGTTTTTCTCAGTCAGCAGAAATCTGACCTCTGCTCCCTCCCCCACCCTTCCCTAGTCCTCATTCTGAAAAGACGAAAAAATGTAGAACCATGAGTATCTACTAAGAGGAGACAGCAGAGGAGTGCCAGGCCCTCTGACCCAGAACATTGCCGTCTGTTCCTTTTAATATACTCCTTTTATGGTTTATCTTTTAAATACTAAAGCTAATAAATCTCTACTCTCTTTAAAGTCAAAGAAATTGGAATTATAACTTTATAATTGGCAATCATGAAACTGGGAGGGAACAAGCACAGCTCAGGAAGGAAGAATAAAGATTTTGAACATTCCAGAACAACCTGTTATTTAGTGTAATGATAATGGACACACAGGCAAAGCGGAGCCACCCAATCCCAAATTTCCCATTTCATCTGTTAAGAAAAATTCACTCCAAACAGGGAAGGACTAAGTTTAGAGATTTACAAGATTGATGCCCAAGATGAGAGAGTGGTTGTCACAGAACATGAGTTCATGCCTGTGTCCTGGTCCAGGTGAATTATAGTGCAGGCTCTAAAGCAAGTGTGAGGTCGAATTCCTATCAGGGTTAATTAAGCAAGTCTGGGAGTATTTCACAGGAGTGGTAATCACTGGGAAATAGCATGGGCTCACTAAAAACAAGTCATGTCGGTTGTTTTCTTTTGTTAAAGGCAACTACCTGGCAAGGAACTGAATCAAACAAATGCCAGTGAATACGAAGTTCTGCCATTAGGAATGCCAAACCACTTCCCAAGAACAGAATCTGGGTCTTAGAAGCAGGATATAGTTTAAGAGCAGCATGAAAGATTTATAAGATTTCATTTTTTAAAATTATTTTTCCCCCAACTTTATTGGGGAATAATTGATAAGTGATATTGCTTATAATTAAAATGTACAACATGATGATTTGGTGTACATATACATTGTGAAATGATTGCCAAGATCAAGTGAATTAACACATGCATCACCTGTTAAATTTTTACTCTTTTAAAAACTTTTTTTGTGCGTGTGGTGAAAATATTTAAGATCACTCTCAGCAAATTTCAAGTAGACAATACTGTATTATTAACTATAATCACCATGCTGTACATCAGAACCTTACAACTGAGAATTTAGCATATATCTCTCCATCTTACCAATCCCCAACCGTTGGCACCCATCATTTTACTCTGTTTCTGTGAGATCAGGTTTTTTTGTTTGACTGGTTGTTTTTGATTTTTAGATTCCACATGCAAATGATACCATGCAGTATTTGTCTTTCTCAGTCTGGCTTATTTCACTTAGCATAATTCCTTCCAGGTTTATCCATATTGTTAGAAATAGCAGGATTTCTTCATTTTTTAAAGCTGAATAATATTCCTGTATGTGTGTGTGTGTGTGTGTGTGTGTGTGTGTGTCACATTTTCCACATTTTCTTGATCCATTGGTCCATTGATGGACATTTAGGTTGTTTCCATCTCTTGTTTACTGTGAATAATGCTACAATGAACATGGAGGTGCAGATGTCTTTTCAAGATAGCAATTTTATTCCCTTCATATATATATCCAGAAGAAGAATTGCTGAATCATATGGTTGTTCAATTTTAATTTTTTGAGGAACCTCCATTTTGTCTCCCATAGTGGCTGCACCAATTTACATTCCCACCAGCCATGCACAAAGGTTCCCTTTTCTGCACGTCCTTGTCAACCACCATTCTGACACCAGAATATCACTTTCACATATTCTTTTGGTTAAAGTAAGTCACAGGGCCAGCCCAATTCAAAGGGGAAGGGAAACAGACTCAACTACTTGGTTCAAGGAGTGGTAAAGTCATGTTGAAAAAGGACATATGGAGTGAGAGGGATGGTTGTGGCTGTCCCTGGAAGCAATCTACCAATTTGTCCTTGGGAAATTATTTAGCCACCTGATTTCACATGCTTTACCTATAAAATGGGAAATAATAACACCGACTTCTTAGGAATGTTGTCACTAATAAATTAAGAAAGTGTGTTTAGCATCATCTAGTACATTGTAGACACACAACAGCAACAACAAAAACATATGTTGATTGAGCCCATATTATGTGGCAGCATATTCCAAATACTCTTATGTAATCTTTATAAGAATTCATTGATGCACATATTAGTATTATCTGAAGAGAAACCCTAGGCACAAAAATTTTAAGTAACTTCCACAAGGTTGGTTCCACAGTAACCATTTTCTCTAAATTACAAATGTCTTACTGCCTGCTACCTCCAAAGGGCACTTCTTAGTTTTTGTCTCTCTAGGCTCTGTTGACAATTGATGCTGTGGATCACTCCTCCATCAGATGCTCTTCCTCCTTTGGCTCTCATGACTCCCCTCTGTCCGGGTTTTTTCAATCTCCTCCTTACTGAAGCACATTTTAAATGGCAAAGCTCTCTCCTAATTTCCCAGCTCTCCTTGCCTGGATGAACCCATCCAATATGGCAACTAAACTCTAGGCTTCCAATTCTAAGTATCTTCCGCTACTTACCAGGTACGACCTAGGTCAGTTTGTGTAACTTCTGTGTCTTTCATTCTGTCTCATCCCATTGGTTGCAGTCTTGTCAATTAAACTTGAAATGTTTCTCAAATTTAGATGTTCTTGGCAATCAGCTAGTGCCTTTGGCCTGATCTAGGCCCTTATCATATCTGGCCTGGTTTATCAAAGTTTGTTCTTAACTGGACTTTTCACTTTCAGTTCGTCTTTGAGGTACTCACATCAGTGGTATATTTCTACATGTTTTAACACACACCCTCCTCCCCACCATTACTATACTAGCACTAGCATCCTACTCTCTGCTTCCCGCTCCGCTGTCACATGGTCTTTTCCTTCCTTTCAAGGACCAGCTTCTGCTCTGTATCTTCCACAGGCTCCTTCTCAGCTGGCTTCTTCTCCCTCCTAGTTTTCCTAGGACACAGAGTCTGCTTGTCTTTTCATTGTTTGGAGTTATCTTTATAACTCTGCATTCTCTCTACTGTTCTAATATAAGATCCTGAGGCTCTAGCACCATTCACAGCAGGATTTCAAAGCTGTCTGTTGGGTGAACACTCTGTAGCATCCTGAAATACCTAACTGCACAGTATGATTTGCTATGAGGTGTCCCTAGCAACAGCACAACCTATGGCTAAGAGTGCCAGTTGTAGAGATTCTACTGTAATTGTTTTAGAGTAAGGCTTTGACACGAGTTTTACTTAAAGCTAATAATAATATTATTAACTTTATTATTACTACTAGTATTAGAGGTTACTCTGCCTCCTCAAGTATGAACTTGGGCTGGTGAACTGAGCCTTTATGAGCCTCAGGTTTTTCATTGGTAAAATGAGGGTAACAGTTATGTAGACCTTGGGGGGCTATCAAGGGAATGAAATGAGATTCTATATCTAAAAGGCTTGTGGTATAGTGCCTGGCACCCCTCTCCTGCTCCCCTCCCCACCGGAGTTCAGTCTTCGTAGTTATCTCTGTGTTTATTGCCTGGGAGTGTGAAGAGGTGGGGGCATAAGAGGTGGCCAACGTTCTCTTCCCCAAACCTCAGATTGTGTGATAGTCTAACTTGGTGTGTGCAGGAGACACGCTGGCAATCCTCGGATTTCTAATCAGTTGATTAGAAAACCAGCCAGGATCTGTGTCCCAGCCCCTTTCTCAGGAGCCATTTATTTGACCTTATTTCTGATGTGAGAGCCTCCACCGTCTCCAAATCACCACCGTGGTGGAAAAGATCCTGCACTTGGGAGATTCTTCCTTTGTTGGCAAATCTTGGCCCCGAACCCGCCTTTGGGGGTCTAGCACCCTTAGGCCCGTGATTTATGTCCAGACGGCGCTTTTCAAGTTCGAAGCCGGGACTAGGTTCTCCAGTTTGGGCGGGTGTGGTTCAGATTGCACCTTTCGCGCAGCGCACCCAAGAACGTGCTTTCGACGCACCGGGCGAGGGGCGGTGGGAGAGAGTGTTGGTTTGCAAGAGGACGGAGGGGTGGGATGGCGAGAATGCCCACAGCGCGCCCCCGATCACACTCCCCAAGCCTGGGCGCAGCCGCTCTGAGCGCCGGGTCCGGAGGCGAGTCCCGCGCTCCTCTAGGAGCGGGCGAGCGCCCTCCGTCCAACGCTGGCGCCCGAGCCGGGCCCACCGGGATCCCAGCCCGCGGCGCGCGCCACTGACCGGGCCCCGCCCCCCGGCGGCCGCGAGTGGCGGGCGGGGCGCCGGGAGAGAGGCGCGCGGGGCTGTGCGGCGCCACCTCCCCTCCGTGCCGGGGGAGGGAGGGACGGAGCGGACGGGCGGGAGAGAGAGAAAGCCCGACCGACCGGCAGCCGAAGAGCTGCATGCAACCGGTGGGAGGCCGGGCCAGCTGGGGCTGGGGCTCGGGCCGTTTCTTGGCGGCTCCCTGACGGAGAGCGCGGACGGCCCGGAGGCGGCGGCTCTGAGCTGGCAGGCGGAGGGTTGTCTCCCGCGCCCGCCTGCCCGGCTCGGTCCGAGGATGCGGGGGGGCGATGCCCGGGGCCAGGGACGCGCTCTGTCACCAGGCGCTGCAGCTGCTAGCCGAGCTCTGTGCCCGTGGGGCCCTGGAGCACGACAGCTGCCAGGATTTCATCTACCACCTGCGGGACCGCGCCAGACCCCGGCTTCGCGACCCAGGTGAGTGCAGCCGCCGCTGCTGGGCGCGACCGGAGGGCCCTGTGCTGGGAGTTGGGGCCGCACCGGGGCCTGAGGCAGATGAGCGACGCGGACTGGGGGAATGTGGGGGGTGGCCGCCGACCTAGAGGAGGGGATCAGGAAGCGGCTCGCCGTGGCCTGATGCTGGACCCGGGCGGGGACACGGGCAGGAGCTGCTGCGCGGAGGCCGGGTCCGGGGGGACTGGGGCAGGGCTGGAGGGACCACGCCCGCCACCTGCGCTCCGGTCGCCCTCGCTCCGGGGGGCGGCTCCCGAGCTCCCGGCTCCGCGCTCCACTTCCCGGGCTCTGCGCTCCGGCCGAGGGGAGGCCGCGGCCGCTTCTCCGCGGTGGGAAGGGGGACGAGGCCGGAGGAAACTCTGGGAAGTTGGGAGTTGGGGACGGCCCCGGCTGAGGCTGAATCCCACTGGGCACTTCCCACTCTCTCTCTTGAGCGCCCATTTCCCTTCCCCGGTCTGGGGTGGGAAGGGCGGGGCGGGATCTGGCTCGGGGCCGGCTACGGGGAGCTCCGGGTCCTGGGCAGCCCGGCCTGAACCCGTTCTCGGCGGGTCGTTTGGCGTGGAGGCGGCCTGGGCCTGGGCTCCCGGAGCTACCAGCTGCCGCCGCCGGGCACAAACGGGTCGGTGGTGGGCTTGCTGGTCATGGCTGGGGCACCTGCACTTATCCCTAGTGGAAGTTGCACAGCTCCTAACTTTGGAAAGTTCGTTTATTTTGGCATTTGACCAATTAAGGTTAGAGAAAGGAGTTTTAGTGGAGCCATTTGCTTTTCCTAAGGGCCCTGGGTCTCCCACATTTCATCCACTGCTGTTTACTGGAAGACACAGTCCAAATGTTTACTTGAGATTCTTCTTACCTGGAGAAATCATTTTCTCGAATATTCTCTCAACCTAAATACAAAAAAAAAAAAAAAAAAAGTATGCGTTAAAGATGGGATGAGAAAATGGCCTTTCCCCTTGATGTTCCTGTGTATAAATATTGGAAAGGAGCTATTGCTGTGCAAATTATCCAGTACAAATTTACCTCATTTTAAGCCAATCCATTATATAAAAATCTACTTGTACAAAGGATAATTATTTGATTTATAAAGAGATACACAGCGAGTCTGACTTACATAGCATTTCCTTTATAGTATATTCAAAATGGGTCGGTGGGGTGAAAACAAATCATCTGCCAAAAGTTTATATCAGATTTTCCCTACTCAAAGTCTATTTTTCTATTGAAAAAGAAAGATTATTGTTCCCTGTTGCCTGTGGTTACATTAATTAAGTTTATCAGATGATCACTAATGTGTTACTTCACACTGCAGAATTAAGTCAAGAAATACTGTTGATCCCAAACAATTTCCCTGGAGGTTCAATGCCCAGCCTTTGTGTGGCTTCCTGCTGGCTGTGATGTGCTGCACAGACCACAGATACCAGTGAGAGCTCCTTGTTTCGTGAACTGGGAGCCCTGGATGATGTCCTAAGTGGGGAAAGTTCTCTCCTTGAGCCACGGGAACAAGAAAATTATTTAGCATGCTTCACCCAGAGCAAGTGTTAGTGTTGAAATGTCCCACTTCCTTGCCTGTGACTGTGCCACAAATTCCCATTGTTATCCCACATAAGTAGTCTCCTTTGGCTTTCTTTATAAGAGAAGATGAGTGAGGCCTCTTGCTGAGTCCATGTTTAACACTCCACATCTTTTTGGCTGATTTTATGCCTCTGCTTCTTTTAATATATAAGCTGGATTCCATGTTCTTGGGCTTTGCTTGGCCCCTGCACTGGGTTGCCCTTGAGGAAGAGTCACAGAAAAAAACTCCTTGCAAGAAACAAGTCTGATAACTTGGCTGAGAAGAAGCCACAGTTAAGAGTATGCCCTGCTAGTCCTTGAGTTCCTAAAAGCGCTATGGTGCTTTCCTAACTAGGGCATGGTGGTTTCTAGGTAGCCCATGCCGCTCTGGATCTTTGGTTCAGGCTGGAAGTAGCCTGCTCCTGAGGCAGGAGTGGGGCACTGTGAGCATGGGGTGAGAGGGACGGAGGCTAAAGCCCACATCCAGAGTGCACCCTCTTTCCCAGGGCACTTCAGCTCAGGCCAGATCTCTCTTCACTTCCCTCCTTCCTCTCCTTGCCCACATTAATTCTTATATTAGATGCATTTATCTCTATCCCTCTGAAGCTGTTTGATTGTCTGAACCAAGAGTGGCTTTCATTTCGAGCTCTAAGAGCTGAGTGGCTTGAGTAGCTGCATTGCACAACACTGCACATGGTGCCCTGGCAATTGTCTAGTGTGAACCAAAATAAGCATACACACTGGTCCTGGGACACGGGTCCCCGACAAAGTCCTCTCTGTAAATGAATGACTTCCTTTTCTGCAAAGGGACTCAACTGAATGGCATTTGCCAGCTTTCTCTGTCCATTGTCTATCCATGCCTACTTGGTGGTAGTTAGATTTTCTCAAGCTCCACCGAGGAACTTTGGTTTTAGAAGAAGAACACAGACATCATTCCCTGTGGGGAAGTATGCAGAGGGACACTGCATCTGGGATATTTGTTCATTTTTTTCAGAGGTGAACTATGCGTGGGTCACAGATCAGTGGCCATCCAGAAGGGTTATTCCCTGCCCAGGTAGCTGGGGTGCTCTGATGTGGGAGTACAGTACATAGTCTCCCCTGACTTGGCGTTAAGAGAGGATTTGATGAAAGTGCAGTGTTAAAAAGTAAAGCTGAGTCACATTTGGATCTGGAATGCCTCACCCAGGCTTTCATCTGTATGAACTATGAAAGTAAAGTGCTGATCTTTAAGCTGAGTGTGAGCACTTTTTTTTCTCCATAGAGAGCAGTTAGAATCCTTCTGTTAAGTGTCTTTATGTTGTTTCATATATTGGGGATGTGGGACATAAACTTGCAAATCCCAGAGTGTAGCCTTCATGACAGAGGGAAGAGCAAGTACAAAGGTCCTGAGATAAGGGCATCCTTGATGTGATTCAAAGAACAGTGAGTTTAAGGGTGGCTGGAGAGAGAAAAAAATTGAGAATGATGAGAAACATGGTTGAGGGCTGGAGGGGAAAGATCACGTAGGGTCTTGTCAACCAGCAGAAGAACTTTGGATTTTACTCTCAACGAGAAGGGAGGGATTGAGCAGAGAAGTGGCAGCACTGGGGCTCTTTGCTGAGAAAATGCTGTTGAAGAACAAGGGGAGAGACAGAAACTTGATAGGAGGCTGTTGTCGTGATGCAGGCAGAGTGGGAAGTGGGTTGGCCAGCATTGTCATAATGGAGATGGTGACAAGTAACTGGGTTGTGGGCACATTTGAAGGTAGCTGTGCTAGAATTTGTGGGTGGGATGGATGTGTGGGGTGGGAGAAGTGGAGTCAAAGAAGACTCCAAGGCTTTTTGGCCTAGGTTACCTCCATTTACTTCAAGGGGTGGAGGGAAGAAGGAAATGAGGTTTCTGTGTTACTAAAAAATATTTTTTTAAAAATATTAAGTGTGTGATGTCTCTCAGTTCAACAGTCGCCTGAAACATGAATGTGTTCTTTAACATCAACTGGTCTATGCTCACATTTTGTAACTGGAGACTTCACACTCTCTCCTCAAGTGGGCCGATTGATTGTAGGACAGCATTTATTGTTAGAAGATTTTTTCCTGGTATGGAATGAAGAGTTCTGTTTAACTTTCACTCATGGACCTTGGTTGCACTTTTTTTTCCCCCAGTTAAAAACTATTGGTTTTTTCCTTTGGCTGTAAGGAGGTAGAGATGTTAGCTTTTCTTAACCCACTGTTTCCACATCTGGAAAAGAAGGGAGGATTGTGTCATGTAATTTCTAGGTTTTAACCACGTTGTATTATTTTCCTTATAAGCCTTTTCTTCTCTAGGGTGCCAACCGTGTCCATGCCAAACTCTTTATGTAGGTCATTTCATTTAATCCTCATGACGTCTTCTAAGACCTTGCTGCGCCAAGTGTTCATCTGTGGACCAGCAGCATCAGCATCATCTGGGAGCTTATGAGAAACACAGACTCTCAGGCCCCACCCAGACCCACTGCACATGAATCTGTGTATTAACAGGATCTTCAGATGATTTATAGGCACATTCAAATTTGAGAAGCATGGCTAAAAGAGATTGGTATTTATGAATAAACTGAAGCTCAGAGCTAAACTAGCAGCAAGGCCATGGGTTCCATTTGGAAAGGGTTGAGTCTAAGTCAAAGTAGCTTCTTAGATAAACACATTACATGTACTAAGAATCTGAGAGTTATTGTCAATGAAAATTTCCTAGGTCTTTTTTCATAAGAGCCCCCTTCAGACCTCCTTTGTCTATTGCGTTCTTCTATAAAGGATTTAGTCTCTAACTGTAGGTTAAATTCTACGCAGTTGTAAAGATTCAGCTTAATTTTTAGGTTTTATGTTGACATTCCAGCTTTGTGTTTCTAGAGATTTTTCTTCATTTTGTGGTCAGGGTGTGAAGAAGAGCCTTATGGCTCATCATTAGTGACTTCTCTTTTCAAGTGGACATTGACCTTCTCAGGAAAAGCTCTTTCTAAACAAATGGTTTTCAACCTTGGCTGCACATTAGCAACATTTCAGGAGCAAACAAATAAAACAAACAAAGAGTTACCAATGACTGAGCTTTACTCTAGACAAATTAAATCTGAGTTTCTGGTGGTGGGGCCTGTTATCAGCATATTTTTTAAGTTCTGTTGATTCTAAAGTGTTGATTCCAAGTGGAGGACAACTGTTGAGACCATCAAGCAAAGGATTAAACCACCTAATCTGCTCAGCTCAGCTCAGCTCGTATTTCTTTCCTGAAAAATTAGGAAAGATGGTATGGAAAGTCAGGGGTGTTGTTAACGGTTGCCGTACACATCGACTGATTCTTTATTTTCCTTTGATAATATTGCCCCCAATTTTTATTTTGAGGTTTCTGTGAAAATCTAATGAGATCCATTATGTTCACCCAACTTGGGGGGTTGGGGGTGGAAAGAAGAACAAACGAAGAAAATCGTGTCCGAGCAGTATTTCATTAAAAAGCCAGAATGTGGAACCCTCACTAATGTCAACTGGTACTGAATTAGAATGAAAAAATTTATTAGAAGATGTACATATAAGATAATGATTAAATATAGTTTCTAAGGGAAAACTTCAAAATAATGAGCAAGATTAAATATTAGTCTTATTAAAAATTTCACAGATAGTCAAAAGAGAGTTAACTTTAGAGCACTAGATTTTTATGAATAGACATTAGGATGATGATGCACAATGGGATTAATTTTTAAAAATTAATGATAATTGCAATCAGGAAATAGTCTTCTAAGGAATGAGTGGCATATTGGTTGCACAATATGTGAAGATAATTTGCATTTGCTTCAGTGACATTTGAGGGCTTCTTCATAAATATTTTATTTAAACAAGTGTGTTTTCATCTCTGTGGGATTCTTCTACATGGACCAGTGAGTGGTTTAGTCATGAGGTAATTATCAAGAGGGAAAAACAAAAGCAAACTGTGGTAAAGGCATCACAGGCTGTCCTGTGGCCAGCTGCCTCTTTCAGAATAAACAATCAAAAGCACAAACTTTTTGATGTGGGCTAACGTCTCAAGGAGAAATTAAGCTGACACCTAAGGGAAATCACCTAAAATGCCCTGTTCTGTATAGAGCATAGACTTTTCTTTCATGGTGAAAGCATATTGGCACGTTTGTGTTTGTGTGTGCACATGTGCTTTCTTGTATGCTTGGCCTAAAAAAATTTGTAATCCCTCTTGACTGAGTTACTTGAAGGACCAGACAAGTTTACTTGCTAAAGTGTAGAGAGAAAGGGGAGGAGCTTAGAGAGAGGCATAAGTGGGAGAGCAATCTCACTTTTAAATGGATTAATATGGAGGGTGCTTTTTTACTTTCTAAATGAAATCACAATTTAAGCCATAATGTGCATCACAACCTTTTCTTTTCAGTGTTTTGTTGGAGTTAGTTCTAGGAATGACTTTAAACCAAAGCAAACCCTTAATGACTAGGTTTTGCAGATCTCCTTGAAATATTCATGTGTCCTTGTGCGTGTATTTTATCACACAAAAACTTTTATATCAATATTGATGGAACTGCACCTGAAGGGGGGAAAAAACTCAGCCAGGAAATCAAGATGACAAAGTGGGATAAAGAAAGAGCTTTAGAGTCAGAATCTGATCTTGCTCTTACTAGCTTTATGACTTTGAGCAAAATATTTAACTCTTCACTTTATTCATCTATTAAAACGGGCGTGGAAGGCTTTATGGGAGCACCGTGCCCAGACTAAGTGCTAGATTTTGGTGGTCCTGGTATTTATCTGTTCATGCTTCTTCTCAGCTGTGATCCATGGGCATGCATGTGTTTTACCCATTTCTAATCACTCATAGACAGAAGTTTCCATTCTACTTTTTCTGTATGCTTAGCATTTTATCACTGCTCGTATGTCCCTAGGTGGATCTCTGTGTCTTAGTTTCCTCATCAGTAAAATGGATTACCAGTGTTCGGATAAAATATAGGATGCCCAGTTCAATTTGAATTTCAGATAAACAATGGGTAGTATTGCATGGGATAGACTTATACTATACCTGTCATTTATCTGAAATTCAAATTGAACTGTACCCCTTATATTTTTATTTGCTAACTCTGGAAACCCTATTATAGTATTTATCTCACAACACGTGTGAAATACTTACCATAGTACCTGGCAAATAATAAATGTTCAATATAGTAACCATTATTACTATTATATTTTTCCATGTTGAACAGTCATTATTGTGCAATTTTAATGATGACTATATATATTCCGAAGAATAGGTAAATCTTTTCCACTTGACCATGCTTTTTGGCCATTTCTAGCTTCTAATTTTTCATTACTATAAATACTATTTTGTATCTATAATATCCTACTCCCTTTTGGGAGATTTTCTTCTCCCTTTTACTGCTCTAGTCAATGCAAAGGAAACTATGTTGAGGCCCCAGGGCCCTGGGGCTTTGGCAGGAGGACACCCTGACAGCAAAAGGAGAGCTGGTGGAGGGGCCTCATTAGACCTTCTTCTTGGGGTGCAGGCTGTGGGGGTGGCTGCACTTCTTATGGCAGTCCAGTACAGTATCTGATTCTTGCAGATACAACTCTTACAGTTGTATTCCTGGGCCAGCTGGTGGAGGGAAGTCTCAGTGATGCCATCCCGCAGGCGATGCAGTAAGTATGGGGTGGACTCTTTCTGAATATTGTAGTTTGAGAGAGTGTGGCATTCTCCAGCTGTTTGCCCACAAAAACCAGATGCTGCTGGTCAGGTGGGATGCCCTCCTCGTCTTGGATTTTGACTTCAACATTCCCAGTGCCGCCATTGGGTTCAACCTCTAGGATGATGGTCATGCCTGTCAGGGTCTTCGCAAAGGTCTGCATGTCTACATCTGCCACAAGACTGCGGCCACTGACCGGCTTGGCTATGTCCTTAAAGAGGAAGAAGTGGAATATTTCTTAATGATAAATTATCAACAGTGAGTTCAGATTGTTTTCCTGTAAATTTTCCACCTTAAAAATAAAATCTTCCAGTTATTTTACCAGCAAAAGATGGGCTTATTCAGGAAAGAATTGCCACATGGGACAAACAACCTGTGGCAAAACCATGGGAAATCTGGAGAACAAATGTACACCTTTTTAGGGAGAAAAGGGATAAATTGGGAAAGCTGTCATAAACTAAAAGTCCATTGGAGTAAACTGGTGGCTTCTCATTGGCTGAGCTGTTGAGTGGGGTGGGGATAAGAAAGCATGTCTTCCCCAGGTGGGATAGTAAAGTAGCATCCATGTGCAAGATCAAGTCCATCTCTTCCTGTTGGATCTGCAGTGGTAGGGCATGGGAGCTCCCCTTCCCAAACCTCCTGACTCCATTTTAGTAAGGTTTTCCATTATTTTCACAAGATCTATGCCAACTATCCCTGCTACATAGCAAACCCACTAGCATTAGATGGTAATAATGTGAAGAAAAACCTGCTAATTTAACAGGTTTTAAGTGGCTGCCCAGTTGTCGTTTCATTTATATTTTTTTGTTGGTGTTGGTGCAATTGAATATTTTCAATGTTTTAAACCTACTTTTGTTTCTTATGTGAATTTTCTGTGTTTGATCTCTATCATGTGGCAGTTTATTTTTTGAGAATCTTAATGTTTTTCCTACTAACTTGCATTAGTTAGAATATAAATATTCTGTCAGATCAGCTCACAGAAGGATTAGTTCACTGTTCAGTGAATGAGCTCTCCTTGTCTGACTACAGTTAATCATTATACTAGACCGATTTTTGAAATTTGAAGGGTGCATCAACAAATTGGGATTCACTGTAATATTCTTTTTTGGGGGAAGGAGGTAAGGTTTAATTGAACAATGTTGAGAATTTAGAGTGTCTCACTTTCTGCCCATAATGGTAAAGAAAAAAATCGACAAACTGTAACATTCTTTACAATGCAAAGTACTGCCTTTATTTATGTGAAATATGAAAAAAATTGTGATGCAACTTGGATCTCTTTTTCTGTATGTTTTCTCTCCCTCTTTCCAACTCGTCTTCCCCTTCCAGCAATTATGAAAACTTTACTCTAGCTACACTGACCAGAACACTCTTTTTTAATTATAATTAAGTTAAATTAAGAAAACATTGGAGTGCCTCGTAATTGCCAGGTACTCGGTTAGGCATCAGTAATTCAAAGATACATTAGACATGGTTACTGCCCCTATGGCTTTGAGATAAAACAATAATTGCAATTAATAAAATGAAGACAGGAAGGGAGATATATATGGGAAACAGTGCAAAGAAAAGAGGAGAGAAGTAATTAGCTGGCTTGAGTGGATCTGCAGAGGATTCCTAGAGAGGTTAATTCTTGGGTGGAGCACTTTGCCTGGAATGTGTGGGTGGGAAGGACATTCTAGGAATTTATAAAGGTCCTACATCAGGAGGAAATGGATCTTTGGTAATAATAGTAAGTAGAGTATGTGTTGGGACTGTTGAGGGAGGAGTCTGTTCTAGTAAACACTGGTCAGATCGTATGCCATTGTCAAAGTCCCACTGAGGACTTGGGCTAGAACACTCTGATGAGGAAATCTTAAAACAAGTATAATTTACTGTGATGGGTCTAGAGGACTCATTCTCAGCAAAGTACTCTGGGAGATTTCAGGATGGCAAGGTTCTGTGAGTGCCCATCTCTAGTCTCTTTGGTTGCTCATGGGAAATAAGCTCAAGTTGGTGGTGATGCTGCTTTTTTTGTCAAAGGTAAGGTCTTGACAGATTGGAGTCACTGAATGATAGATCCCTTGTTTTAGATACCCAATCATGTCACCCTGAAACCCAGGTATAATTACCTCACATAATTGTACAAACTGCCTTTAACAAATTTAGTCATCTGGTTCAAACATCTGGCTCTAGATATCATTTCAGAGTATGCCAACAGTGACATCTTGCTTCCTTGCCTGGTTATTTAATAATGAAAAAGCAACGTGTTCAGTTACATTGCAACCACACAGTATGTGGATATACACAGTCTGTTTTCTCTGATATTATAGGGCCCACGAGGGAGTAAGCATGGCAGACCTGCTTAGTGCCCACCAAGCCATGCTGTGGAGATGGTTATTTATTCTGAATACAGGAGCTGCCAGGTAGTGGGCACAATTTGTTAAAATAATTGAATTGGGGGCACCTGGGTAGCTCAGTCGGTTAAGCATCCAACTTTGGCTCAGGTCATGATCTCACGACTCGTAGGTTCCAGCTCGCGTCTGGCTCCGTGCTGACAGCTTGGAGCCTGGAGCCTGCTTCAGATTCTGTGTCTCCCTCTCTCTCTCCTCCTCCCCCTCTCACTCTCTGTCTCTTTGTCTCTCAAAAATGAATAAACATTAAAAAATATATATTTTAAAATAATTGAATTGAACGCCCTTAGGTGGGTCATACACTTTGCACTTTTTTTATCCTCCCTTACCCCCTCCCCACACACATAAACTTTACTCATTACGTTTATAGGATATGCCTGACTACTGAAGACATTTCAGTTTGCATCACCTATAATACTGCAGACCTGCTGAAGGGTTTTAAGCTGAAAATTAAGGTGAGCAGATTTATCTTCTAATTATATCACTCTGGAGACAGGATGGAGGTTGATTGGAGAGATCATGATTGGAAATGCCATTTACTTACTCATCAAATGATTACTGAGCATCCCCTATGTGCAAGGCTCTGTTCTAGGTATGGTATATAGCTAGATATGTAGATACAGTATTGTGTATATAGTAGGGAACCAAACAAAATAAAAAGCTTTCCCTCATGGCACTTACGTGTTCCTGAGAGGAAAATTATAATACATAAATAAGTTAACTAATTACATAGTATGTTAGATGGTAATAAGTGCTAAGGAGAAAAATAAAACATGGAAAGAGAATAGGTATGGGGACCAAAATGGCATCACTGAGAAGCTGATATGTGAGCAAAGGTTAGAAGGAGGTGATGGGAGTAAGGCATGCACACGTCAGGGGAAGAGCATTCCAGGCAGGTTTAAAGGTTCTGAATCAGGCACATGCTAGGTATTAGCCCAGGGCAAGAGAGAAAGACATAGGCTGGAAAGTGATGGCAGGGTGATCACAAGGCCCTATTAGCCATTGTAATGAATACGACTTTTACTCAGAGTAAAATGGGAAGTCATTGAAAAGTTTTAAAGCAGAGCAGTGTAATATCTGACTTAGGAATAGAAAGGATTAGTCTGATAAGACTGTAGAAGAGTGAGGGTAGAGTCAGGGAAAACAGTTATTTGACTGCTATCATAATTTATGTGAGAGATAATGGTGGCTTGGACCAGAGTGATGGCAGTGGAGGTGGTGAGAAATAGTCAGATTCCAGGTGGCTTGAAGGTAGAGCTGATAGGAGTTACCAATGGATGGATGTAGGGTATGAAAGACAGAGAGGAATTCAAATGACTCCCAAGATTTTGGCCTGAGCAAGGGAATAGAGTTGTAGGGGAAGTAAGTTTGAGGGGAATGATTAAGGGCTCAGTTTTGAATGTGTAAAGTTGGAAATGCTTATTGGTGAGTCAAGTGGGGCTACAGATTAGTAAGTTGGATATATAAGCCTGGAGTTGGAAAAAGATGGCCTGACTGGAGATATAAATATAAGAATTGTAGGTATAGAGATGATATTTTAAATGACTCTGGCTGAGATGATCTAGGAAGACAGGAGAGAAGAGGACCACTAGTTCTGGAGGTATCCATCCAACACTAGGAGGATGGAGAGAAGTCGAGGAACCAGCCAAAGAAGACTAATAAAGAGGGACCAGAAAATCCAAGAGTATTGACCTGAAAGCCAAAATGAAAAGCCAAGGAAAAGGTATATCAAAGAGGAGGGCATAAAAGTCATTTCAGGGCTACCATTAGGTTAAGTAGACTGACCACTGCAGTTAGTAGTGTAGGGGTCATTAGAAATGAAGTTGATAAGCAGTTTTGGTGAAGAGGAGGGAATAAGAGCCTGATTGGTGTAGACTTAAGAGGAATTGACTGGCAAAAGTAGTAGTTGGTGAGGGAAGTAAGATCAAGGGGTTTTTGTTTTTTGTTCTAAATTAATGTGATGGGAATGATCTAGTGGAGAGCAAAAATACATGATGTAGGACAAAACAGGAGAATTGTTGGAGCAGCATTCTTTTTTTTTTTTTAAGTTTATTCATTTATTTTGAGAGAAAGCACGTGCGTGAGCATGAGTGAGATAGGGGCAGGAGGAGGGAGAGAGAGAGAGAGAGAGAGAGAGAGAACCTAACTCGGGGCTCCATCCCATGAACTGTGAGATCATGACCTGAGCCGAAATCAAGAGTCAGATGCTTAACCAACTGAGCCACTGGAACAGTATCCTTGAGCGGCTATTGGGATATCTTTACTAGGTGCTCAAGGATGAAGTCTAGCCTGCAGATATACATCTAGGAGCCATCAGCATAGAGATTATATGTAAAGCTAAGACATTAGATGAACTTACCAAGGAAGGAGTGAAGATTAAAAAGAAGAAGTCAAACTACTAGTTAGAGGTTAGTAAGATGAGCAGGAACCGACAAAAGAGACTGAGAAGGAACAGCAAGTACTGTGGGAGAAAAATCAGGAGTATGGTGGCCTGGAAGTACAGAAAGTATTCCTGGAAGGAGGGAGTGATCTTTTAAGTGAAATGCAGCTGATAGATCAAGATGAGAACCAAGCACTGGTTGCATTTAGCAATGTGGAGCTTCATTGATGACCTTGAACTGAGGGATTCTGAAGGAGTTGTGGGCAAGTGAAGTTCATGAAGAAAAGTTGGAGAACATACCCTACATTTTTGAGTTTTATAGTGAAAGAAAAGGAAGGAGAAAATAAGTCAATAGATGGTTTTTAAATAAAGGAGAAAGTGATTACAAATTCATTTGCTAGAGAGAAGTTAAAAAGGATGCAGAGGATGTGTCCTCAAGCAGAGGAAACAAAAGCAAAAATAACCTGTTAGGACTCTAACAAAATAAAAGGCTTTTGCACAGTAAAGGAAACCATCAACAAAACAAAAATGGAACCTACTAAATGGGAGAATATATTTGCATTTGATATATCTGATATTGATACCGATTGATATTTTGATATATCCAAAGTAGCTGAAGAACTTATGCAACTCAACACCAAAATATCAAACAAAAACAAAACTGAAAAAATCCACCATAATCTGATTAAAATGAGCACAGAGGGCCTGAATAGCTATTTTTCCTAAGAAGACATACAGATGGCAAACAGACACATGGAAAGTTACTCAATATCACTCATCATAAGGGAAATGCAAATCAAAAGCACAATGAGATATCACCTTACACCACCTGTCAGAATAGATAAAATCAATAAGGTAAGAAACAACAAGTGTTGGTGAGAATGTGGAGAGAAAGGAACCTTCATACACTGCTGGTAGGAGTGCAAGCTGGTGCAGCCACTCTGGAAAACAGTATGGAGGTTCCTCAAAAAATTAAAATCAGAATTATTATGTGATCTGATAATTCCAATGCTTGGTATTTACTCAAAGAAAACAAAACAACTTAGTTCAAAAAGATATATGCACCCTTATGTTTATTGCAGCATTATTTATAATAGCCAAGATATGGAAGCAACCCAAGTATCCATTCATGGATGAATGCATAAAGAAGGCATACACACACACACACACACACACACACACACACACAGAAATATTACTCAGCCATAAAAATCTTACCATTTGCAACATAGATGCAACATAGATCTAGATGCAAATCTTACCATTGGAGATGGTATGCAGTTGCATTGCATGGATGCAAATCTTACCATTTGCAACATGGATCTAGAGGGTATAATGCCAAGGGAAATAAGTCAGTCAGAGAAAGACAAATACCATGTGATTTCATTCATATGTGGAATTTGACGGGAAAAAAACATAAATTAACAAAGAAAAAAGAAACAAAAAAAAAAAACATAGTGTTAAATATAGAGAACAAACTGGTGGTTACCAAAGGGGAGATGGGTAGGGGGATGGATGAAATAGATAAGGAGGATCAAGAGTACACTTACCATGATGAACACTGAGTAACACAGAGAATTGTTGAATCATATTGTACACCTGAAACTAATATAACAGTGTATGCAAATTATACTTCAATTTAAAAAAAAGAGATAAAATGATTTAGGGGATTGTATTACCTGAGTGCTGTGCTTGAGTAGGTGGGTTTTTCAATAGTTCATTCATTGTCAGCGAGTCAGGAGTCCAGGTGGGCAGATATGGTTTGGAGATCATATAGAAGTTTGTCTTCTGATTGCTCTCCCATTCTTAGTGAAAAAGGAGGTAGCAAAGTTATCAGCTGAGAGTGAGGATGGGGTGGGAGGTTATGGAGGTTTGAAAACTGGAGAGGTATAAATGATAGTCCAGAAGATGGGAGAGTAAATGGATCAGGGAAGTACAATGTACTTGCCAGGTGATGTTATGGGCCCACTTGAAGTTCATGACCATGAATTTGATGTGATACCCACCACCTTAAGCATGAATGTTTTCCCCACCACGTGCACCTGTGTTTGTGCAGGCATGAAGAAACAGGAGTTACGTTTAAGCAAGGTCATGCTGATATATGACAATGAGAGAGTGGCAAAAGAGTTGAGGGTATAAAGAATGGAGGAACTGGGGCAATTGACTCTGGAATCTCATCTGAGTAAGGAGGGGAGAGTAGTCATGCAGGGGCAGGAAAGAGATTGGAGGCTTAGAGGATTGTGTGGGATGATTATTGGGAGCATAGTGAAGAGGAGGGACTGCAGTTGTTGTTATTAACCAGCTCTGCGATGTGACTGTGGAATGAGGCCCTAAGGTAGGGTGAAGGACAAGTTATAGACGGAGACAGGGGCAAGAAGACAAAGACCGTGGTTTGGGAAATATTGAATTAACCACACGTTAAGACAAAAGTAGTATTGGAGAGAGTGACACCAAGCCAGGAATGGGAGGAAGTGGGGAAATGGACTGTGGAATATAGATGTCTGTGACAGGGATGGGTATGTGTAGGGTAGTGGTGCAGTCAGGCAATATGAGATTCAAAGCTGGGGGATTTTGCAGAACACCAGAAGTAGTATTAGACTATTAGTATTTAGGCAAAAGAGTTAAAGGAATGTTTTAAGGCAATGGAGTTGGAGAAGAGGGGATTGATATAAAACATATCTAAGAGGTAAAAATAATCCGTATACTGATATGGAGTAGAGGGATCCTAATTTTCCAATTTTTGGCATAAGTGCCTGGAAGGATGGTCATGTAACTTATTGTTTACTACAAGAAGTTGAGTACGGTTTATGCAAAAAAAAAAAAAGATTAATGTTAAATGTGTTAAGTTTGAGGATGTATGGAAATCTGATGCAGACATCCAGGTCTGTTGACTGGTGGACCATTGGGAAGAAGTTACTAGAAATCAGGAAGGGTGAGAGATGGTTGAACACTAAGGTCCCTTCCAACTTGAAGGGTTTGGGAAAATGATTCTCAGTTCCAGCTATGCATCAGAATCAATTGGGAAACTTATTTTTTTTGTTGTTGTTTATTTTTGAGAAAGAGAGAGTGGGGAGGGGCAAAGAGAGAGGGAGACCCAGAATCTGAAGCAGGCTCCAGGCTCTGAGCTGTCAGCGCAGAACCCATGAGCAGTGAGATCATGACCTGACCCAAAGTTGGCCGCTTAACCAACTGAGCCACCCAGGTGCCCCTCAACTGGGGAACTTTTGAAGACATACTGCCCTGTTCCCTGACTGACTAAATCAGAATCTTCAGGGGTGATGCCTAAAGTGTCTCTATGCATGAGTCTGGTGTGCATCCAGGGTTGCAAATGACATGCATTTATGGCCTTTATGGATTGAAATTACTTTTTACAGCCCCATTGTCAAAATAAATGCTTTAACCATCTGTATAAAACTGTTATAATATATTAGGCAAGGAAATCCAAGCATGAAAATGCTCTCACTATCTATCATTGATTCTTTTTTTTTTAAACCACAGTGGGAGTTATCTCAAATTATTAGTACAGCTGCTGTTGGCACAACTAATAATAAATTCTGCAGAAAATTTTGCTGTAGAACGTGACTGTAGCACCCTGGCACGAACTAAAATCATGGTCTTCTTTTTTGTTAGACATGTAATATGATTGTCATTTATTTTTAATTTAGGATAACCATACTGTAAATAAGCTCTGTAAGAAACTCTAACTAGGCCGTGAGCTTAGAGAAGACACGATTGCTTGATTCCTATACTCTACCACTTGTTCTTGCCGATATGTTCACTTCCTATGAGGAAAAACTCTGGAAATAAAGAAAGAGGTATAAATGGGGGACCACATTCGAACCACTTTTAACACTTGACACTGAAAATCTCAGGTGCAACATATTTTCAATTGTGATTTTTTCAAATAATATGGAAGTCCACTGATGGCATAGCTGGGCCAGCTCTGAATGCTTCCCAAATTATTTCAGAAGGAATGAGAAAACTGTTGTTTGCTATTCTTTAATCTGTTCCACCATGACTGCTACTTTAGATTTAATGTCACTGTAATATACCAAATTTATAGGTCATCCTTCTCCTGGGGCTTTTAAAGTGCTTTGTGTCTATTACTTTAATTTTGGAGGGAGCTAAAACTCATCATGTTATGGAATTTATTTCAGAGAGTATACAGCAAGAGCTACAAAATCTCCCAAAGTGTTTCTTTTTTCCTTCCACATGCTGTTGGGAGAAGCATCCATTGATTGTAACTCCACACTGCTTTAGAGACCATTTATGGGTGGATTACTGTAAGCTTTTCTGGGGGGAAATCTAATCCCCAGAGGTTCAGTTTGAGAGGATCCACTCTGCAGGCCGATAAAGATTTAAATCACAGCTTTTTTTTCCATTACATTGGTTTTTTTGATCTTTTAATTTTTATATTGTATTATATGTCAATGACTCAATCATAGCTGTCTTCCCAGTGCCTCAGTATGTGGGAACTGGGAAGTTAAATTGGACAGATTCACAAAACAAGGGCCCTATAGCAAATTCCTTTATAATAAAAAGATGTTTTAGGGCTTGCAGTCACAGCACTAAAGGACAGTCATCAGATTTGATTCAGGGAATGGAGGGAGAAGTGGGTGTTAAATAGTGGCCTTAATAATGCAGCTTAGAACATGGGGAAATGTCAGAGGAGGATCGAGTTGGATGTACACTACCTGATTTTTTAAATGCTCAGGAAATGGTTTCATTTAATGTTTTAAAATAACATGTGCAAAATATCTGTGGATTTTATATTTATCTGCTCTTTTTTCTAAGGCCTCATGCTAATTAAACTAACATTCCTGTATAATAAGCATACTGAATGTGACATAAAAGTCATCAAATAAGACTTATTTTAGGTTGGTAATAGTGCTATAAACAATGAAGACCACTCATTAACTTAATGAATCAAGTAGTATTCAAGTGTATGCAGGTAAGTTTGTTCAAACTTCCAAGTTAGAAACATCAGAATTATGATTGGAGACCATCATACTTCACCAATAATGACACATCAGTAGACAGTAAGTAGACAGAAATAATATTGCTAAAAGTTTGATTCATAAATACCTATGGATTTTCTAGTCACCAAAAGAGAGAAAATGTTCATGGAACATTTAAAAAAAATGGTTCAGTACCATATAAAGGGAACTGATCAGTCCATAAAAAGGGAACATTCATTCCAAAAGATCAAAGTTGTAGAGGCCACATTTACTAACCATAATGCAGTAAAACTATCAATGGGTGAATAACAGGTAACAACAACACCAGGAAACTAAACTCCTGAAAACTGAACTCTTTTTTAGAGATCTCTTTAGTTAAAAAATCAGAAATGGAAACTAAAATTCTAGACATTGAAAATACTGTGGAAATGAAAGTACATATATTAAAACTATAGAGTGCAGTCAAAGCTATATTTAGATGATAATTCATAGCTTTCATTAATTCTAGTAAATAGAGTGATAGAAAATGAATACACCAAGCATTAAACTTAAAAACCCCCAAAATGTAGGAGCAAAGCGTTAGTAAAACCAAAAGAAAACATTCATGTATTAGAAAGTGAAAAATCAAACACACAAACAAAAGTGGTATTAATAAACAAAACTGAGATATGCTTTTTTTTTTGAAATTTACATAAGTAAATATTTTGTTGTTCTGACCAAGAAAAAAAAATGAGAAAACAAATACAGAGTAAAAAGAATGAGAAAAAGGATTTAATGACAGATATAGAAGAGATTAAAAAACATAAGAAAATTCCATATATGCCAATGATGTGGAAATACAAATTGAGTAGAAGTTATAAAACATCTCAGAGGAAGTATAGAAATATTTAAAAGACGCTGAATGGTGGACAAAGAATATTTGCCACACAAATTTATAGGCCCACATATTTGTATAGGTCAAGTCTATCAAAATGTCAAGTAATCCATCATCTTCTTCTTTGTTGGAACCATAATAGTCTTTGCAAATTTGTTTTAAATTCTCATTGCAAAACATTTTACATGAGCACAAGAATTAGATAAAGGTCACTACCACTTTCATTGTCCAGAAAGAGTCACTGTTACTTCTTTTTACAGAAGTGAAATTGCTAGATTTAAGCTTATGCACTTTGAATATTCAATACAAAACTATCAAGTTGTCCTCTGGGAAGAATTAACAATTCACATAATGTTAAAACTATTCCATAGCATAGGGGCACCTGGGTGGCTCAGTTGGTTCACCTCAGAGCCTGGAGCATGCTTAGGATTCTGTGTCTCCCTCTCTCTCTGCCCCTCTCCTAGTCATGCTCTGTTTCTTTCTCTCTCTCTCAAAAATGAATAAACATTAAAAAAATAAAAAAAAAAACACTATTCCATAGCATAGAAAAGATATAGAAAGCATTCCAGTTCACTTTATGAGCCTGATATCAAATCTAACGAAGCCAATAAGAAGAAAGATCTTTAAATTAATTAATTAATTAATTATTTTTGAGAGAGAGAGAGCAAGCCGGGGAGGGTTAGAGAGAGGGGGATAGAGAGAGAATCCCAAGCAGGCTCCTCAATCTCAGCACAGAGCCTGATGTGGGCCTCGAACCCACAAACAGTGAGATCATGACCTGAGCCGAAATCAAAAGTCATTTGCTTAACCGACTGAGCCACCCAGGTGCCCCAAGAAAAAAGAACTTTATGCACATTAAAAAAAACAAAAACAAAAACAAAAAACAAAAAAAAAAAAAAAAAAAAACCACCTCAATTAAGCACATAAATGCC
>NC_064808.1:49063892-49093123 GCF_023721935.1 Panthera uncia | reverse complement strand
AAAAAAAAAAAAAAAAAAAAACCACCTCAATTAAGCACATAAATGCCCAAGTTGTATGTTAAGTAATAGTAGAATAAATATAGCTTTTTAATGATATACTGTGACCCAGTGGAATTTTCTCCTGGGTGTTTACTTTGAGGATATAAGAATGGGAAAGCACTAGGAAACCTATCATTCATTGTGTGAATAGGTTTTCGGGTGTGTGTGTGGGGGTGTATATGTGTGTATAAAATACATAAAGTTATTTAAGTTTATTTTTGAGAGAGAGAGGAGAGCATTAGTGGGGGAAGGGCAGAGAGAAGGAGAGAGAGAACCCCAAGCAGGTTCCTTACTGTCACCACAGAGTCCGACACGGGGCTCGATCCCTCAAACTCTGAGATCATGACCTAAGCTGAAATCAAGAGTCGGGTGCTTAACTGACTGAGCCACCCAGGTGCTCCTAAAATTATTTAAGTTTTGATAATGTTTACACAAAAGTAACATAAACTTTTCCTATTTTTTCTCAGTCTCCATCCATTCCTTCATTAAAAAAAAACTTCACTGAGGCATATTTTACATTTTCTATAATTCAGCCACTTTTAAGTGTACAATTTAGTGATTATTTAGTAAATTTATGAAGTTCTGCAAGCATCATTATCAATCATTTTAGAATGTTTTCATTGTTCCAGTTAAATCCTCATGTCCATTCACCATTACCTGGTTCCAGAAGACCTCTACTTTCTGTCTCTATCAATTTGCCTTTTCTGGATTTCAAATAAATGGAATCCTGCAATATTTGATATCACTTTTGTGACTGGATTCTTTCACTTAGCCTACTTTTTTTGAGATCCAGCCATGTTGTACAATGTGTCATCAATTCTTTTTTATTACTGGTTAATATTTCATTATATGGATATACCACATTTTATTTATCCATTCGCCAGTTCATGGACGTTTGGGTTGTTTACAGTTTGGAGCTACTATGAATAATTGATACTAAGAACATTTAGGTGCAAGTCTTTGCTTAGATGTATGTTTTCATTCCTGTTGGGTGCATACCCAGAAGTAGAATTGCGGGGTCATATGATGACTCTACATTAGCATTTTGTGGAATTGCTAAACTGTTTTCCGAAATGGCTGCACTAGTTTACATTTGCATCAGTAGTGTGTGCGGGTTCCCATTTCTCCACATTCTCAGCAACGTTTGTCATTATCTTTGTTATGATAGCCATTCTAGTGTGTGACATGGTGCCTTATTCACAATACATGATAGGTTTTTAGAGAAACAAACAAACATAATCACGTCAGATGATGCCATAACAATTATATGATAAAATTCAATATTATTCTTTGTTAATACCTGAGGGGAAAAAAGCTGCTATCCTAATATTAAGTATGATGATGACAACAATGGTATTAACAATTACATTGTAACTAGTAACAATAATAATATTGATGAGACATAATAGAACTTGAGACCAGGTATTACTCTAAGCTTTTTATATAATAACTCATTTATGGGGCGGCTGAGTGGCTCTGTCGGTTGAGCGACCGACTTGAGCTGAGGTCATGATCTCGCGGTTTGTGAGTTCGAGCCCCGCGTTGGGCTCTGTGCTGACAGCTCAGAGCCTGGAGGAGCCTGCTTTGGATTCTGTGTCTCCCTCTCTCTCTGCCGCTCCCCTGCTCACTCTCTGTCTCTCTCTGTCTCTCAGTAACAAAAACGTTAAAAATTTTTTTATAATAGCTCATTTAACACAGCCACCTTGGGGTAGGTTCTAGTGTTATCTCCATTTTACAGAAGAGGAAGCCAAAGTGTCGCATAAGTGATGTGTCTGCCTCCACACAGCCAGTTAAGTCTTGGAGCTGGAATTGGAATGTAGCCATTCTGGATGCAGAGTCCACCCCATCAAACTTTACAATGTAACATGGAGAATCTCATTTCATCTGGGCCCTCAGTGCCTCCTGGTAGTTCTTACTTGTCATCTGGCTTCTTCCTTGCCCTTTTCTCCCTCCTCTCAAGCTCTACCTCTACCCTCAACTTCCCACTTCTCAGAGAAAATAAAGACTATGCAAAAAACCAGACAAACCTAATAGAACAGAAATAGAGTAACATGGCATTATTGTATTTAGTAAACATCGCATTTCAAATCATTGGGGTGGGGGGATGGATTATTCAGTAAATAATGTTGAGAAAAACACCGTATTTCTGCTCTATACTCCAAATTTGTCATGTATTTTAAATTTTCTAAAAAGTAAAACTGTTAAAATTTTAAAGGAAATTGTAAGATAACCTATAATTAGGATTCTTTACATGTGACAGGAAAACATTAATAACAGTGGCTTAAACACAGAAGGTACGTTTTTAAAGTTCTTTCACATAAATATACCTAGAAATAGGCTTCCTAGATCTGAGAGGCTCCAGGTAGTCATGAGACCCACCTTCCTTCTGTCTTTCTATTTTGCTTTCTTTAGTGCATGGCTTATAGCTCAAAGTCACCACATGGGGTAAAATGGCTTCTGGAATTCCAGTACTCACATTTACATTCCTGGGAGAGACAAAAGAGTCCACCTCCAGCTCCAGTCTGCTCTTCCTCAGTAACCTTTTTGGAAGTCCCTGTCAACAGTTGTGCTCTTATCTCTTGATCAGAATTTAGTCCCACGGCCATAACCAAAGTTGGGAAATGTAGTCTTTTGTCTTGACATATTGTCAAGACAAATTCCAAGTGCAATTTAAGTTTTATTGTTTTGGGGAAAAGGAAAAAATAGATTTTGGGTGGCAAATACCAGTTTCAGGAATAACTTAGGTAGCTGAAGCCTTCCTTGCATGACCCCCAAAGCCAATAACCATAAAAGACAAGCTTAACAGATTTTGGCAAGCACAATAGCAGCAGCGTTTTCTTTTGCAAAAGGCGTTATAAACAAAATGATGGCAAATCACAAAATGAGACAGAATAATTGCAGTGAATGACATATAATTAATATTCTCAAAATGTAAACAGATATACTAATTAGTAACTTGATCGCCTGTGCCTTTTGGAAGTAACGTATCAATTCTTTGGTTCTTCTGTAGATGTATATTATAGACTAGACAAAACTTAATCTTCTGTTTACTTTTAAAAAAAACATGACCTTTTAGCAAGGGGAAACATTTTTTTGTTTTGGGTGTTTTTCTCTTCCCTTCAAGGGCACGTACTAGGCTTATCTGTTTAATGCTATCCTCTATTAATACATGTACATTGCTGGGCTGTTTGATTTAGGACAGATTTAGCTAGATTACCTGAATGCTCAATTAACTGCTATGGTGAGAATCATCTGCTTTCAGATTGATAAGAAGATCAAATCAGTAGCCATTCTTAGTTCAGTGCTTCATCAGCAGTGAATTAAAGTCAAACCATTAGCGGTCATTTTTCTAAATACTAATCATTGAATTCAAATCCTAGAAAAAGCCTTGCATGTTTTTAATAGTTATTATAGATTGGAATGTTTTTAACTGAGTTCAGGACTGAGCGACATTGGGAGGGGATACTGTTTCTGGCCAGATTACTTAGACAACAATAATTCTTCACAGCTTTCTGTTAATATCTTCTGATTAACAAGCAAGTTGGAGCCAACTGATTTTGGCTGTTTGGTATCCTTGGTAACCACTGTTAGATGATGAATTGAATCAGTCAAAATTAATTTCTTGTGAAAATGTGCTTCCATGAGGAACTATTGACTTTGATGTTTAGATGCACAAGAAATATGTATATGTGTGTATATATGTGTGTGGGGTGTGTATGTGTGTGTGTGTGCATATATGTATATGTTTGCATGTGTATATATCTCATCAGATGTAAAGAATATTTGTAGATAAAAGTGTGCAAAGCCTAGTAAATTCAAAAAGCAGGGAAGATGAGGGAAGGCTGCAAGGGCTCTGCTTTTAAGGATTTGCTTCTACCTGGAGAGGGACGACTTAAAATGAAGGAACCAGAGGCACAATAGCCACTGTATGAGCTTTTGTTCAGCTACAGGAGTGAGTAGCCTTCTTTCCTTTGCATCTGTGACTGCTGTCATGACAAAGCTATTTTATTGTTATAGAAGTTTGGAAAAAGAGAACAGTTCTTTTTCCAATATAAAATAATGCAATATATATTTTAGCTCCAAGCCCATTTTAAATGTCAATTTAGGAAGCATTTTCCTTTGGTCCTGGTGGGTGCCTTAGCTGAGGCCCATATCTGTTGCAAACCATGCATTTCTAGAAATGTGCATTTTGGAGGGTATTGCTAGGACATGAAGACACAGTGGTGGACTGTGTAGCACGGGCCAGGATTGCTGGTTGGTGTGATAGCAGCACTCTCACACCCCACATTTGGAGCCTGTAGCAGACATGACCCAGGTCCCTTTAGGCTATGCATTTCCCTAGAGGGAGCTGGGGAGGAATGCATGGTCCTGGTATCAGTTCCATATAAGATTTTGACAAATGCTGACTTCAGGACAGTCTGCTTGCTCTCAAAGGAGCTGTAAGAAAGGAAGGAAGAAAAGCAGGAGCTGAGCTATAACAAGGTAAATCACAGTTTCATTTATAAGATTTGCTGCTTAGGATTTTTTTTTTACCATAAAATCTGCCTTTGTTCTATAGTTAAATACTTTCTAAATGAAACACTTTCAGGGAATAACACATATTCTAGGCAGTCCATGTACATCCTTTATTTTTGCTTTCTTTTTTACTTCTTCCATAAATCATTCTTCTTGTTCTCCACTCATCTCTGGTGTCTTACTCCATTATTTTTTCTCTCCTTTTTCTTCATCTTATTCCCCCTTACTTAATTTTATCCTCCAAATTTGTTATTGGCTCTTTTCTGCTACTCTTCATAAATGAGGATGTAATGTAATCTGGCTATTCGTGTGTTGGATGCTGTCCTTGGTGCTGGAGTTATTGTGACTGAAAAAGGCATGATCCTTGTCCTCAAAGAAATGAATTATCTTCTAGTGGAGGAAATAGAGAAGTAAACAGGCCATTACAATTAGTGCCATAAGGGAAAATGTGGTGTGTTATGGAAGCACATGGGAAGGGCACCTAACTCAAACTTGCCAAGAGTGGTGTCAAAAACAGCATCTCCAGACAAGAAGTAAATAAACTCTGATATGTTATGGAAGTGTGAGCTCAAGCAAAGCATTCAGAAGAAGAGTTTTTAGTAAAGAAAACAAAGGCTAGAATACTTGAAGTAGGGAGTGACTTTAGGGAGCCTGAAAGAGTTTAGGGTTGATGGAGTTGAATTTGGGAGTTGGAGTGGGGATGTTTATGTGATGAGAGAGAAAGAAAGTAAAGTAGGGGTCTTGTGGGCTATGTTAAGAATTTGAATTTTATCCTGGGGTGCCTGAGTGGCTGAGTTGGTTAAGCGTCTGACCCTTGATTTTGGCTCAGTTCATGATCTCACAGTTTTGTGAGTTTGAGCCCCACATTGGGCTCTGTGCTGACAGTGTAGAGCCTGCTTGGGATTCATTCTCTCTCTCCCTCTCTCTCCCTCTCTTTCTTTCTGTTCTTCTGCTCCAACTATCTCTGTCTCTCAAAAAAAATTTTTTTTAATTATAAAAAAGGAATTTGAATTTTATCCTAATGGTAATGGTGATCTATTTTATGATAGAATCCATAGGGCATGGAGTACAGTAGGGGGAGAGGTATAAAGGAAGTCTGAGGTTTCTGAATTAGGCAGCTAGGTCATACAGAATGCACAAGAAGGAGCAGGTTGAGGGAATGAGAGAGACTGAGTTGAGTTTTAGAAATGTATGTTTGTGGTATATAGTTAATACAAGTTGTAAACATGGGTCTGAAATGAAAAAGCAATTGCAAATCTTATTTTGAAATCTTGGTAGTGATTGCGTTTGTTATTGCCAAAAGTTTCCTTGCATTTTTTTTTTTTTTGCATGATTCTGGTCCTTCTGCTTGTCTTTATATTTTGGTGAGCATAGTTGGGCAATGATGTGTCAATTATATGTATCCAAGTGAGATCAAAATGTGAGAACATAGTTGTGGTGGAAGAGAGAATCCAGTATGCATTTTCTTGTGAAGGCAATTCAAACAAAATAGTGTTCAGCCTCTGGTATTATAGGAGTTGCCTACAGGAACTTGGAGATTGGCTTCTTTCCAAGAAGCAGAAGAGCCATTCTAAGTGAGTCCCATGGCCAGAAACATGGACTGATGTTGGTCCCAAGGGAAGTGTATGAATGAGAGTTTGGGGGTAGGTGATAAGGTCTTTTCCTGTCTAAACTCAACCTTCAAGATGAGAGGTATTTCTAATCAGCTAATTTCATTTAAGAAACAACCATGGTTATGTTATTGCTGAATTTATCTAAACATTTGGGTCTATTTTTATTTCCGGCTTCTATGCCCTTCAAGATGAAGTCCTATGGTAAATTTATTGCCTGCTGAGCTGTGTATAGCTGCCTTTGATTAGTCAGAGCCTGATACCTCCTTTGCTTCCAGTGCTTCTCTTTTGCTTCTGATATTTCATAATTTGTTGACCATATCTATGTTTCTTTAATTTACACCAGTCATGATTGTATTATCTTTGGTCATACTTCTGTAAGTTCATATTTTCTTGATGTTGTCGGTTTGTGTGGTTGGTTTTTTCCCAAACAGATAGGTTTTCGTTCCCATCACTACTCAAGTTTTCCCTTCTGCACCTCTCACATCCCACCTGGTCCATGGAACTGGGCCTGACCTTGAACTCTGGGGCTGATGCCTTATGGTATAAATGGAAGAGTGAGAAGTTTTCCCTTAGGGGTTGCAGCATCGCACATAAGGCCACCTTCTCAGGAAACCCAGCATGGGCTTCCCAACCACCTCTTCATGGCCAGGCCCCTTGGTTGAGCAACATCATTTGTTATGTTTTGCTTACAGTGTCTCCCATTACATCCAATCCTTAATACAGATTTGGGGGGACTTCGTAAAGGTTCTTGCAATGCACTGGAGTGAGGAAAACTAGGTGATTTAACCACTCTATCCTGGCTCTGTAAAGTCCAAGTCAAGGACTGGAATTAGTTCTTTGGAGGCAAGGCTGCACAAAACCATCTGGAAAAGTAGTCATGGCCTCTGCTCCAGTTTAGGGCATGCCCCTTGCCTGCCAGTACTGGCCTGGCTCATTTCTCCAGACTTGATAGACTCTGGACTCTACCAGTGTAGATGTTCTCTCTGTTGGCTATCCCCTCTCCATATGACCTCTCTCTCTTCACAGCCACAGTCTCATAAGATGCCTTATATTTGCTGGGTTTCCTTCTTATCTTCTTCAAACCCCTGTCATCCAATTTCCACCCGCCCCACTCCTCTGGGGCTGCTCTCACCACAGTCATCAAGGACCTGCTAATTGCTAATCCCAGTGGCCACACTGCAGTTATCGGAATGCTGTTTCTTTGGACATGGTGAACACTGCTTCCTACCCTCTTGCATTTTGCCACACTGAGTCCCACTCTTCTTTTTCTCCTTCATAGGTTCTTTCTCTTTCTATTTTCCCCTTAGCTGTTGGTATTTCTTAATGAACTAGCTTGGCCACTGCTTTTCTCACTTTGCATTTTTCCCAAAGTCGTCCCCTCCTCTCTCGAGATTCCGCAGCCTCCAATGCACCCCTAGTTCCAAATCCACTTATAATACAGACTCTGCTGAGCATCAGCCCTGTGTATTTTATTGTCTTGGATGTCTCCATCTGGATAGATGAAAGTCCCCTCAAATTCAACATGTCCAAAACTGGAGTCATCATTTTGGCCTTTACCCTGATGCTCTTTTGCCTGGAATATGCTTCCCACTGGTCCCTCAGGGCTCACTGCTCTCTTATTTGAGTCTCTCTGCTCAGTCAGCATCTTCTCAGAAAGGTCCCATATCTACCTATTTCTTCTCTGGCTTTTTTTTTTCCTTGAGTGCACATATATCTGAATTAATATGATAGAATTACTTTTACTTGTTTAGTGTTTTCCTCCCCCAATTAGAATGTAAGCTCTCTTCAAAACAGATGAAAATAAGGGAAGGGAAACAAAAATAATATAAAAACAGGGAGGGGGACAACGGGAGGGGTTGTGGGAGGGGCGATGGGCTAAATGGGTAAGGGGCACTAAGGAATCTACTCCTGAAATCATTGTTGCACTATATGCTAACTAATTTGGATGTAAATTAAAAAAAAATAGAGATATTGGAAAAAAAATTATAGTTAACATTAAGAGCAATTAAAAAGTTTTGAATGAAATAAAAAAAAAAGAATGTAAGCTCTCTTTATCTGTCTAGTTCACTATTATATTTATAGGACCTGGGCCAATTTCTAGAACATGGTAGGTACCCAAATACTGAGTGAATGAATAAATCATCCCCTTGCTCCCAGGCTCACTTCCATACTTTTTTATCTTGATGGCCGACACCATGCCCATCCCTAGTCACTCAAATCAGAAACCAGGATGTCATTCCAGAAAGTTCTGTCACCGTTACTTCTGTCGTCCCTGCCATCCTTTATCCAACAGTCACAAATTCCATCTAAATTGATCTCATAATTATTTCTCAAATCTGTCTTCCAGCGCCCTTTCTTCGACTATCACCTTGTTTCAGGCCTCACTCCCCTCTTGTATTACTAGAGCACCTAATGTGCTTCCTGCCTCTGTTATAAACCACCTAAATTGAGCCTCCACAGAAGCTGGAGTGATCTTTCTGAAAAGCAGATCTGACCCTGCTGCTTTCTTTTGTAAAACTCTTCATTGTTTCCAATCAGCTACAGGATCAAGTTCAAGCTCCTTAGCATGGCATGTCAGAGATGAATCCAGTCACACAACATGCCATCACTTGCTTTACATTAACAGCAGAGTGTGCCATGCAGTTTCTTGCCCCCCTACTTAAACTGTCCTCTTAGCCTGAAATGACTCTCCTCACCCTCCTGCCCCCTCCCTTTTAGTGGATCTTCCTTATCCTTCTGTTAACACTCAGCTTTGGGTCTCTTTCACGTGAATTCTCTGTGCTCTTCTCCCTCTCACTGTACCTACACTTAAAACACTATCTGTCCATGTATCTGCCCTCTTCATTTGATTGAGAATGCTTTGATGGAAAGACTGTGTGTTATTCATCTTTCTATTCCCCTCATCTAATCCAGTTACTGAAGCATAATAAGTACTTGATGAATACTTGAATAGATGAAAGAGCGAATGAATAACCTGTCAAGATGGGTGTTTCTGGCTGAAGTCTGGTCATTGTCATCAAGTTATGGCACAGAATTGCATTTTTAAAACCTGCAAATGGGAATTCCTTGTGTGCTTTATGCTACAGAACATTCTCTTTATATTTGTCAGAAAATACCATGTCTTAACCTTGCCCGTTGTCTTATTAAGACCCCAAATCAATAATAACCAAACAGAAAAAAGGGCCACTGGAAGATTATATCAATTGGTTTCTGTGTCTTATGAATCTGAAGGTTTTTCTCAAACAAGAATAAAAGGACATTTTTTTGCAATAGTTAAGTAATTATGTTGTTATTATAACATGTATTATGTCAGCCACATGGACATTATGGCTTAGTGGACAATTTTCTTAAGGATTTAAGGTATGCTTAGCTGAAAGTTACTATTCCTTCCCCCAGAGTACATACTGGATTTGAGTTTTCAACACAAAAACAAATGTTTCTGTTGCAGAATTTTATCATCAACTTGGTTGGAATTCATGCCCAGAATTTTTTGAGTTGAACAGTTCTGTCTCAGTGGCATGTAGAGATTCACCAAGAAAGGAACTGTGCCAATGATACTGTAAACTTGTTAAAAGCTATGAAAGCTGCACATTACTTAAATGGCAGAGGAAAGTCAGTCCTAAACTGAGGTAAGCACTTAGATCTGCGCAGTGGTTTTAAAATTCTGTTTTAGTGAGCCTTGAGGGTTTTTTTTTTTAACGTTTATCTATTTTTGAGAGAGAGAGAGAGAGAGAGAGAGAGAGAGAGAGACAGAGCATGAGTGGGGGAGGGGCAGAGAGAGAGGGAGACACAGGCTCTGAAGCAGGCTCCAAGCTCTGAGCTGTCAGCACAGAGCCCGATGCGGGGCTCGAACTCACAAGCTGTGAGATCATGACCTGAGCTGAAGTTGGACGCTTCACTGACTGAGTGCCAGTGGTGTGCTAGTAAGCGGTGAGATCCTGCCACATTGTCTTGGCCACGCTTGGACCTAAGGGGTGAAACTGAAGCTGCCCTTCATTCCCACTGCACCAAAGCAGCAACACTGGTATCTGGTGTATAGAGGGTGGTTCTTTAACATATTTCCTTTGATACTCTACTTGGGTCGATTTGGCTGAAGAAAGCTGGATTTGTACTCTATAACTTAGAAAAAAATTTTCAGTGAATAGAACTAGGTATAATTTCATGTAGTTGGATTCTAAATAGCTCAAGAGGACTGGAAAACATAGAGGATCTTCTAGATTCTCACATTCTAACTTTTTTTATTAAGTTTATTTATTTATTTTGAGAGGGAGAGAGAGAGAGAGAGAGAGAGAGAGAGAGAGGAAGCTCATGCACAAGCAAGAGAGGGGCAGAAAGAGGGAGACACAGAATCCCAAGCAGGCTCCACACTGTCAGCACAGAGCCCAACGCCAGGCTTGAACTCAACAAACTGTGAGATCATGACCTCAGCTGAGATCAAGAATCGGACACTTAACTGACGGAGCCACCCAGGTGCCCCTCACATTCTAACTTTAAAAGTAGAGAAGAGGTAGAAGACCCTATCATTTTAGAAACTAGGGCCAATGAGCACAAATTTTAAGAGTTTTGACACCCAAATGAAGAGGCCAGGCAAATATAATCCAGGGATTTTAAGGAGGCATATGCCATCAAGTATTTCCAGGAATGCTGGTGGCAAGAATGAATTGGTATTTTGGAAACATCCAAAGAATAATGTGAAATGTATTATTTTAATTTATGTTCAAACCAAGAAAGAAGACCTCTTCCTGCCTGGGGAGAGGGAGTAATAACAGATGCCAGGAGACACCCAATAGAGGCAGGAGCAATGCCAGCAGATAGAGCTGGGCAGATGGCCCGGTCCTCATGGTGGAGGATGTGTGGAATCGAGAAATTCAAGGTTTGTGAGCTTGGTGTCCATCTCTGGCAAAGTCCAAAGCCAATTTAGCAGATGGTTTGTGAGCACCTAGAAAAGAAAAGGTGTCCCAGAATGGCTTGTTAAAACCAAGTCGTAGTAATCTTCCTGTGTGTCCTTTCTTGATAGAATCACTCTGGATTTCAGCAAGATTTTTCATGAGGCTGCTTGGGATACCCAACACAAGTTCTTTTTTCACTGAGAACAAATAAATTGAGTTGGGGAAATGGTATGTAAGGTGAGGCTCATGTCAGCTGAAGAGAAAAGCCAGAGAGGCAGGAAGATATTTCCTTGTGGCCAGTTTGATGGAGCCAGTTAGAATCTGCTTGAGCAAGGAGTGGGGAACTCAGATAAGCTACTGTCTATGTTCAGAGTGTCCCACAGTACTGCATTTCTCAAACGGTGAACTGTGAGCCACTGCCTTCAGAGATACTTGGGAATGTTTATTTAAATGTAGATTGTAACGACCCAGCAATAGCACTGCTGGGAATTTACCCAAGGGATACAGGAGTGCTGATGCATAGGGGCACGTGTACCCCAATGTTTATAGCAGCACTTTCAACAATCGTCAAATTATGGAAAGAGCCTAAACGTCCATCAACTGGTGAATGGGTAAAGGAGATGTGGTTTATATATACAATGGAATACTACTTGACAATGAGAAAGAATGAAATCTGGCCATTTGCAGCAACGTGGATGGAACTGGGGTATTATGCTAAGTGAAATAAGTCAGTCAGAGAAAGATAGATACCATATGTTTTCACTAATATGCAGATCTTGAGAAACTTGACAGAAGACCATGGGGGAGGGGAAGAGGGAAAATTACAAACAGAGAGGGAGGCAGGCAAACCATAAGAGACTCAAATACAGAGAACAAACTGAGGGTTGATGGGGGGTGGGGGAGAGGGGAAAGTGGGTGATGGTCATTGAGGAGGGCACTTGTTGGGATGAGCACTAGGTGTTGTATGGAAACCAATTTGACAATAAATTATATTTAAAAAAATAAATAAATGTAGTTTCCTGGGCCTTACCCAGAATCAGGATCTCTGGAGGCACAGCCCAGGAATCTATATTTTTAACAAACTTCCCAGGCAATTATCAAGCACAGATGAATTTTAGGACTATTGCTTTAAAGATAAGATCATTTGCTGTCAAGAATGTTACCCAGCTAGTGAAGTATAGGGTTTTTTAGTTGTTTTAGAAGCAGATTCATTTTTTGTATAGGATTATGACCCAGAAATTTCTGATCTTCCTCTATATCTAATTGCCCAGGGTCAGGCCCAAAACTCTTGTTGCCATCTGGTGATAGTCCATTTATGGTACAAAAGTAGGACTGATGAAGCAAATCTTTTGAGCACTAAAATAGTAATTCTGCATCAGGTAAAGACCTCATGTAAAGAGCAGTGGAGCATACTTGAAGGAACTTAGCTCTGTACACTTCCTTAAGAAAGTCAGTCTCCATGCTGTCTGAATTGCAGTACTGCTCTATGGGTAACAACCATTTATGCACATATTTTTAAATATGTGCATAAGTATATGTACACAAGTTTATTATAAATTTTACTGATATAAAGGTTGTGCAGCACACAGTTCATAGTAAAATGCACATTATAATTTATTGATTGCATTATAATTGATTCTCACAGAGGGCTTTCCATGATTTTTGTCAAACATTTGTATCCCTAGCAACCTTTGGTTGCAATTGACAAACGAGTGTGGGTCCGACCTGCATGGTGGTTGAGTTTCATTTACATTAGCAAGCAAGATGAAAGTGACACAACAGTGGCACATATCCTAACGTCATTCATTCCTCAATAATGGGAGCAGCCTCTCTGTTGAACCAGGTAATAGTTTTTGAATACTGGAAGAATGTGTCTTCAGTCTTTTGTGCTGTTCACAATGTAATGGCTACAGACACGACACACTTTTAATCTTTATTATTGACATTTTCTCTATCACTCTCTTAAGACTAGTTCATCAACAAACTAATAAATGAAGCCCTGATTTGTGGTGTGTGAAATTTCCATGATATACATGCTTCTACCAACAAGGCCCATTTCAACCCACCAGCATGACATCACTGAACTCAGGGTTGGGAAGACATGAGCAGTGGCATATCATTGTATAGTATTCCCACCATACAGATGTAATATATCTAAATAACCTTGGGAACATGGATAATAATAAAATGTAGTAAAATGAATAGGAAATGGCAACTTTTGAATATTTATTACTTTTGTTCTTTTTTTAAAAATTAATTTATTTATTTTGAGAGAGTGAGAGCAAGCATGAGCAGGGGAGGGGCAGAGAGAGGGGGAGAGAGAGAATCCTGAGCAGGCTCCACACTGTCAATGCAGCTCAGAGCCCCACGCGGGGCTTGAACTCCTGAACCATGAGATCATGACCTGAGCTGAAACCAAGAATCAGACACTTAACCAAATGAGCCACCCAGGCACCTCCACTTTTGTTTTCAATGTAATGTATATAATTGTAAGTTTATATAATTTTTAAATAATGGCTGTGTTTAATAACGAGCTTTCAAAATGCCTGAAAATTTAACACTTGGCTCTTATAAGCTGCTATGAGCTGGCTCTAGCCCACTGCTGAATAGGGGCAAATTTTCTGAACTTGTAGATCAGTTATTTGGTTCTGTCCCTGCTTTTATGCAGGAGTACAGCTATGATATTTAGGCACTTTTTCATATTTGCATAAAATGCAGCTCTTCTAAGCCAGAACATGGCAGTAACATGCCCGACAAATGTGTCCCGCCCCTGGGCATCAGAGTGAAGAGGAATTCCTAAACAGATGAGTTCGGATCCAATAGAACAGGTTTCCCCTGTCATGTCTGGGAAACTGTTTATGACTCATGTTCTTTGCCAGCTTCGTGTTTTGCATCAGTAGATATTCTGACATGTAAGGGTACCTCTCTTGTGTTGCATCCTACTGATTTCAGCAAAACTGTTTTTGATATTTTGACACTCTCCAATCAAGAAGACCTTCTGAATACAAGTATGATATTATTGTTTGCTTCTTTTCCATTTTCTTCTACACCTGTTCTGTAAAAGGGCAGTCAGTTCATTATTAAAATCTGATGACAGCCTGGAGGTGGGCATTAGAGTAGATTTTTGGAGTCATTTGCCCAAAGCCAGATACAGAATGTATTTGCAGTTTGTAGGTTTTTAGAGCTGGAAGTTGGAGGCTATCGGCCGCAATATCCAAAGATATTAGGATTTGAGCTGCACTTTTACCTAAATTCTTATTAAAACTGACAGTGCCGTGCAGTGTTATTTCTTTGATAGAATTTTTGGATAGTCAGGGAGCAGGTAATATGCCTCCAATGCACAATCATATCCTTTCTGCCTGTTTTCTCACTGTTAAGCTTACAAGCAAATTGTTGAGTAATTTCATTCTTCTCCCCGAGAGCATTTCCTGAAGTGCATTTGAATTTCCCACTGTAGGGACCTAGGCTCTATCAGTATTTTCTGTACTGACCCTTGTAATTATGGCACTGGGGCCTACTTAAATAGACTTTTGCCTAACAAATATAAACACAAAATTGCTTTAAGTTGCTAACTGTTCTTTCCTGCTATGGATATTGGCTATATAATCCAGCAACTTGCCTGCTATTTCAGTCATAAAACATCTTCTACAGGCTCTCGAATTCCTAAAGTTAAAATTCTTAGGGCACCCCTGATTCTTAATTGAGGTGAGAAAGCTTCTCTCCTAATATTGTAACAAAATTTTACATTTATAAAATGAACAAAAAACTCTTTCTCATATAATAAAGAACATAAAATGAAACCCAGCAATCTTTTTGGCTGGGAGGAGACCCTGAGCCCATTTTACGGTATTGACACCATTTTCCATTTTCCTCTTCAAGCCAAATCCATGTTCAGAGAAGCTCTCTTAGTGTATGCGCAGCCGATTCTGTGGTTCTGGTTCAGGGTGAAAAGCGGAACCATGACAGAGGGCTTCTATAAAATATCCTTTGGCTGGGTATGTATTGAGGTGTGAGTTTCCAGAAGCAGGCAGGTAGACAGATGGCAGGCTAGGCACCCTGGGCTTCACGTGCCCGATGACAGGCGGTGCCTAATTACAGATCCTCCAGTGCGCACCTCCCGGGGCACTGCGCCCAGGCGCTGACCCAGAGACTCCTGGGAGGCCATCTGGGTCCCCCACCCCAGGGTCACCTGGAGGCAGCTCTATGGGACGTTTCTGAGAGCAGGAATCTTCCCAGGTGCTTTTGTGTGTTTTCTGGCATCTGTTTCAGTTGAGACAGAGCCCTTTCTGGGTCCTTAATGATCCTCTTTCACCAGAATTGGGAACGTTCCAGCTTCCTAGTTTAAAGCATGCTTTCTTTATTTGCATTGCTTTTAGCTTCTTCACATTTTATTTGCAGTTTTTAAATATAATTATCTAAGTAACACATATGGTTAAAAATGCTTCAAGAAATCACAAAATACTGAAAAAAAGAGAAGAAAAGCTTTATGTCTTTCTCGTGGGTCCACTCTCCGAGGCGACCATTCCCATTGACTCTTTACTGGTTTTGGGTCTCTGGTAATTTCCTTCACAATGTAAATAATATAATTTTGCTTCAGTTTTTTATTTATCAGCTTTAGAATATATGTAAACAGGGTGAGGAATATTCTCATTCCCAATTTATATTTGTTATGATATTTTGAATCCTTTTATTAGTTACACGTTAAACTCTAAAAAAATATTTACATTTCCATGTCCTATTGAATCAGCTTTAGGCATTATTTCCAGGTCCTCTGCTCTGTAAAATAAAGATATATGGGTTGTTTAGCACACTGTTATTATGCTGTGATAGTAAAATTCTTACATTCTGTATTATAATCATGCAGCCATCCATGTTTTGTCCATATGTTAATCCTAAATATTACATACCAACAAACTGTGGTTAATAGAACATGTGGAGTTTTCTTAACCAGCTTATGGTTGTCTGGTAGGCTAGAATTATCAGGGCTTCCCATTTCTTTTAGAAAACATTTCAGTAAATACCATGAGAGGCTGAGTGGTCAGAGACAACAGCATTTTCACTACTATTCCTGTTTATTTCTGCTTCCATAAGTCAAGCTGAATGCTTACTAAGAAGCAGTTATTTTTGTTCCAGAACTTGTTTATCCTGATTGTGTTTATTGTTTCAATTATGTAATTTAATTAAATATTACATATGCTAGTGAAATAGGAGTACTAAAAGAGAATTGTTGTTTCTGTGAAAACTGAATCAAATGCTTTCTACGACTCAGTAAAGGGAAGTCATATCTTTAAATGCCGCTGAAGCAGGAGCAGAGGAGCAACTGGGAAAGATTGAAAACAATGGAAAAATCTAGGGTTCTCCTCTCAGATTGCCTCACAAATATCTTTAACTTATTTAAAAAAATTTTTTTAATGTTCATTTAATTTTGAGAGAGAGAGGCAGAGCATGAGCAGGGGAAGAGCAGAGGGAGGGGAGGGAGACACAGAATCCAAAGCAGGCTCCAGGCTCTGAGCTGTCAGCACAGAGCCCAACACGGGGCTAGAACCCACTAACCGCGGGATCATTACCTGAGTTGAAGTCAGATGCTTAACCGACTGATCCACCCAGGCACCCCATAACTTCTTATTCTAAACAAACTCGAGATGAATACAAACTGTATTGTGGATATCTTTGATGTAAGAAAGACAACACAGAACTACATACAACAATAATCCAAGGACCCGTATTCAAAAAAAAGAACTTTGCCCTTTATCAGAGAACTGGTGAATTCATATTTTAAGTTAAAACAAAATATTTACATTAAGATAATATATTTGAGGTATAAGGGGGGTGGATTTTTCCTTTAACTAACTTTTTTTTTTTCAATTAACTGGCACCAGCCACATTAGTTAAAAGTCTTCTTAGCTTGTAACATTAGAGTATATACAGTAATTGAGTAGCCTTCAGCAAGTAACCTTTCTGTCCCTAGGTTTCCTCATCTGTTAAATTGTGGTAATCCTAGGATTTTTACAGTGATCAGTGAACTAGCACATAGGTGATGCTTATTACAGCATTGGCCCTTGTTAGGCACTCAAAGGTGGAGCCATTTTTATTGCTATTATAATTTTGTGACTTTGTAAAAATTAGTAGCTACTGAGCCATGAAGTGTGATTGGACCTTGGAAAAGGAAACACAGGTTTATGTTGTTAATCTTGTGCCACTTAAAGGATTCAGTCCCTTGTATCCAAAGTCTTCAGTTATGTGCCATCGATTGTTCAAAATTTTATTGTATTCTGGGGCACTTGGGTAGCTCAGTCGGTTAAGCATCTGACTTCGGCTCAGGTCGTGATCTTGGGGTTCATGAGTTTAAGCTCTGTGTCGGGCTCTGTGCTGACAGCTCAGAGCCTGGAGCCTGCTTGGGATTCTGTGTCTCCCTCTCTGTCTCTCTCTCTCTCTGCCCCTCCCCCTCTCACACTCTGTTTCTCTCAAAAATAAATAAACATTAAAAAATGATTACAATACTGTAATATAATACAAAATAATAAAGAAAATACAAAATATAAAGAAAAATAAACAAATTAACCTGCACTTACGTTTGAAAATCTGTGGCTGGTGTGAGATAGACAAGAGAGGAGGGTTATTGCGTAGGATGACTTTCACTATCACTAATGGGTATTGATAGTACGGTGTTAATAAACTCTTGTCATATACTGTATTTAATGTAACTGGCAATAAGGGAGCAGAGGAAAGGGTCTATGTCTGCAGGCAGACTGACCTAGAATGAAACGAAGCATTCCTAAGCTTACTCTTGTATGGAAAAGCAAAGGACTGTCCATAGATGCTTTGAAGTGACAAAAAATACATTAGTGCCTGTTGTGGGCACCTTCCAACATTCTGAAAAATCACTGATTTCTGTCAGACACCATGGCCTGAGACTGAGCATCCAAGTATGGGAGATGATCACCCACAATCCTGCAGTGTGCATGCATGAGAGAGAGAGAGAGAGAGAGAGAGAGAGAGAGAGAAAGAGGAGAGGAGAATTGGCTCAGTTGGGATCACGTGACATTCAGCGTCATGGAACACTCACAGAACAAGTTCCTCACAATCCAAGGTTATACTGTATTTTCTAAAAACAAATACTTAGGATATTATGTAAATAAAAAGAAATATACTTCTTCACTATATTATTAAAAATACCCAGTCTCTTTATCATACATATGGTATTGGGAACCTACTTTCTCCTTTAAAAAATTTTTTTTAATTTTATTTATTTTGAGAGAGAGAGATGGAGAGAGAGAGAGAGCGAGAGCGAGCATGCATGCAAGAGTGGGATAGGGGCAAAGAGAGAGGGAGAGCGAGAATCCCAAGCAGACTTCACGCTGTTAAAGCATGAAGCCCGAATCAGAACTTGATCCCATGAACCATGAGATCATGACCTGAGTCGAAATCAAGAGTCAGACGCTTAACCTACAGAGCCACCCAGGCAGCCCTTCTGGATGGTATTCTTCCCAGGAGTTCCTGTTCTTCTCATCTAGAAATATTCTGTCTTACCTACGCAGAGCTGATGCTCTGGGACCCCATGTGCCCGGCAACTGAACGTTAAGTAGTTGTTTATTAGTTTCCTACTTTCTCTTTTTTTCCCCATGTAGTCAGAGTACATCGTCAAGTACATTTTTTCAGAAGATGGACATAGGATATAGATATTAAATCCTTGCATTCTAAAAATTCTTTTATTTTGCCCTCATTTTTATGGATGATTTGGCTAAGCATACATTCTATAATGAGAATAATTTTCTCTTGGATATTTAAAGGTACTGTTTCATGGTCTTTTTTGCATTACAGAATTGCTTAAAAGTCTAAAGGTGCCTGCTTCTAGATCTCTTATGATGTTCTATCTAGCCCTGGGGTTTTGGAATTTCACAGCAATGTGTCTGGATATATGCATTCTTTCATTCATCTTACTCAACATTTTCTGGGATATTTGGTCCACAATCTTTCTTTCACTCTGGGAAATGTTATTTTTATGAGAATTTCTTCCTCTCCACTTTCTCTTTTGGGGGGCCTCCTGGATTAATCCTCATTGTTTCCCAGCTTCTTTGCAGTTTTTTCTTTCTGCTCTATACTCCTAATGTCCTGGAAGGCAAAGATTAGAATAGTCTGTTGTGGTGAATCTTTTGTTTTCCTTCTCTCATTTCTCCGTGCTTTTTTTTCCCTTTACATGACCCTTTCACCATAATTTTCTGCACCTAATCATGGAGTTTGAGCATTGAGGAACAGAAGAACAACTCAGTATGAGTTTACTCAGGCCATTGGGTTATATGTCCACATCCTTAAGGGGCCAAGCTATCTTAGTCTATTTGGGTTCCTATAACAAACCTATCCTAGACTGGTTGACATATAAGTAGCAGAAATTTATTCCTCACCATTCTGATGTCTGGTAAGTTCAAGATTAAGGTATAGGCAGATTCAGGGTCTGCTGAGGGCCTACTTGCTAGTTCATAGCTGGCCATCTTCTCACTGTGTCCTTACCTGGTGGAAAGGGCAAGAGAGCTCTCCGGGGTCTCTTTTAAAAGGGACCCATCTGTGAGGGCTTCACCCTCATGACCTCCCAGAGGTCCCACCTCCCATCACATTGGGTGTTAGGATTTAATGTATGAATTTTGGGGGTACACAGTCTATAACACAAGCTACCCCTAGACCCTATTTTAGGGAAATTTTGAGACTAAAGATCAGCTAGGCTTCTGTCTTCTTTCAATCCCATATTAAATTAATGGTTCTGAATGAACTCTGTGGCCAACACTAGTCAGAAGGGGTTTTCAGCAAAGTCCACTTCTTCCTAAGGTAACATTAAATAATGATTGGACATAATTACTCACAGTGACTTCTCAGTTTGCTGGTGGTTATGGTTTCTATCCTTACTTGTTCAAAGATCTGAGCAGAAATTGAGCTGTTCCCTATCTTAGAAGAGGATCACACCCCTTACTATAACCTTCTTCACCTTGAGATAATCTGCATCCTTATTTTAAACCTAATTTGACTAATGGTGGTATCTAATTGCAACTTTTTCTTTCTCATTTGGGATGAGATGTGGGCTCCCTGCTAGTTTCCAACAAATTATAAAGCAGCAAACACCTAGAACTTTCCAAAACAGTATGCAAGTTATAAAGACAATCAAACACTTCATGCTTTCATTCCATTTCCTTATATATTTTATAACTTATTTATGGAAATGGAATTGTTTAAGCTCTGATGCACCACATTTTCCAAGTGATATATAGCAGTCCATATGTTCACAGTGGAAAGAAGCATTATGACTTCATGGCAAATGGCAAAGATTGCAATATTGTCGAAGGGTCTTCTGACAGACTCCGGAATCATAACAGTGGGACTAAGTATACGAGTGCTAGGGCCCTGGGAAACCCTGGGAGGAACCCCAGACTGTGAGGTGGGCGGTACTCCATTACTAGTATTTTGGAAGAAGGATTTGAGAGAGACTGTGTACCTGGCTGTTACTGGTATTTAGTAAAGCCACGGAGTTACATGAATTTATTTGAAATCTAACTCTTCATCAGCATGCTCCTTGCTTAGTCATTCTTGTATTTTTATGATAATGTCTCATCCTTTCTGATCATTTCAATAATTCCTACTTCTGTTTAATTGATTATTAACTTCAGTATCTCCTGAAATCACCCACTCGTGGGCCTCCATGAGACGACTTTACCATTTTATACCTAGGCCTGCTGGACCATCATCCTTTACCTACTACGGGACAGGAAGGACCCCTGTCCTCACACTTCTTGTGTTTTCCTCAGGTCTCCCCTGGGGAATATGGTAGATAATAATATCCCACTTACAATGAGCCACTCTGTCATCCCTCTGATGCAGACTTGCTGCTGTCACTGTCACTTCCTTCCAGTGCTGCCCCCGTTCAGATCCTTGCCGTAGTTGCCTGCTAATCTCCGTTCTGTCCTGATCTACCACTAGTGATTGAGCCTCAGTCTCTTCTGCCTTTTATGTGTGAGAACTCTTCCCTCCCTGTTTGCTGTTTGTAGTCTACTCTTGCCTCCGGCACTCACGGTCTTGGTCTTTAGGAAAACACTTTTCCCCTCTCAAGCCTAGTTTGTATAGAGCATCTCATGGCAGTGCTGCTTGGACCGCTAGTGCTACAGGATGCCAATGAAGGCCAGAAAAGTGGGAGAAGTTCTCTGCGGCTGCAGGAAAGCACATTCCACCCGGGGTCGGAGAACCTGGAGGATGTTAGCAAAACACCTATTTGCGGCCCCCTGTCCCACTTAAGTCTCCGAAGCATCGTTGGGGATGTACCCCAGGCTCTCCCGTTTACTCCACATTTGTGTAGCAGCCTGCCTGTGTTCTCTGGTTGGTGTTGTCTTTGGTGCTCCTCTCTGAACTTTTGGGAGGTGAAGAGCCTGCATAGTGACCAACTTTCATTAAAATGAAGCAAACTATTTGGTTTATCATAGAGATAGAAGATAGAACAGTGGTTGCCAGGGACTGGGGGGAAGGGTGGAGAAGTGAATGGGTTGGGGGTTGTTTAATGGGTACAGAATTTCAGTATGGGATGACAACAGGTTTCGGAGATGAACAGTGGAGCTGTCTGAACAACAATGTGAATGTGCGGAATGCCCCTGAACTGTGCACTTAAAAATGGTTAAGGGGCACCTGGGAGCTCAGTTGATTGAGCATCTGACTTGTGATTTTGGCTCAGATCATGATCTCATGGTTTCGTGGGTTCAAGCCCTGCGTGGGGCTCTGCAGTGACAATGCGGAGCCTGCTTCGGATTCTGTCTCTCCCCTCTCTCTGCCTCTCCCCTGCTCGTACTCTCTCTGTCTCTCTCAAAATAAATAAACTTAAAAAAATGGTTAAAATGGTAAATTTTCTGTTATGCAGAATTTTGCCACAATCAAAAAAAAAAAAAAAAAAGGAGGAGGAAGAGGAGGAGGAGGAGGAGGAGGAGGAGGAGGAGAATGGGCAACAAACAAACAAACAAAAACCCTACCCAATTTGAAAAGAAGTTAGGACTAAAGAAATGTCTTAGGAGACAACATCAGCGCCTGCTTATGGCTATAGTTCTGTCCCCTGCCTTAGGCAGAATTTCCATGACTCAAGGAGGGGCAGGCCTTAGGAGATCGCTTTTGAGAAGAATTGGTATTCCTTGTATCTTCCAGTTAGGAGTAATTTGTGTTGAAATCTAAAGTATTTTTTTTCTTTACAGTCCATGCTTTTTAGAACAATTACTACATTTTTGGGTCATATACCAGTATTATTAATCATTCTGATGTCGAATAGATGCCAATTTCTGTGTGTAACTACTAACCAAAGTGAGCGATTTAAAAGAAACCATCGTCATTTCAGCAGCATGATTTTTACTGAAAGGAAATTGACTTAAAAACATATAATTTGTAGGGGCGCCTGGGTGGCGCAGTCGGTTAAGCGTCCGACTTCAGCCAGGTCACGATCTCGCGGTCCGTGAGTTCGAGCCCCGCGTCAGGCTCTGGGCTGATGGCTCGGAGCCTGGAGCCTGTTTCCGATTCTGTGTCTCCCTCTCTCTCTGCCCCTCCCCCATTCATGCTCTGTCTCTCTCTGTCCCAAAAATAAATAAAAAACGTTGAAAAAAATTAAAAAAAAACAACATATAATTTGTAGCAAATTAACAGTGAAATACAAAGACATGAGAGCCCATGCTTTTAATCAGTTGCCAATAATTTAAGCCTGATTGTGCTTGCACAGGCAGATCCATGACCTGGGGGTGGGGGTGGGGGATACATTAGGGTTTCAGGTATAGAATGTCCAACCTAGTAAGAGGTTTTATGTTGGAAGGGAGTCTGTTTTTAGCCATGGACCAGGGTTCAAGCCAGACAGAAGAAAGAAAATAGGGAAGAGTTGGAGCCAGTCCACTCTCTGTTCTGACTTTAAGCAGCTTGGAAATGTTTCTTAGGAGACCTAGGTCTAGGGTTAGGGTTGCCCTGAAAGCAAGACTATTTGGCTGTAAGAGTGTCTCCTGAAAATGTGGCTTCTCTCACACACTCTGAATAGGTCACTCTACTAATTACATAATATTTTCATAAAGGCAGCTCAATACAGTGTGTTGTGAAGTTGATATAATGAATAATGCCTGTCTTCAGAGCCCACATTCCTTGCACTGCACTGCCCTGCCTCTGTGGAGTCTTAAATATCCAGGGAAGCATGAAATATTGTATCATTTTCAATCATGATGAAAAGGTAATCTTAACGCTCACTCTATATATACTTAAACACGCGACTTCTTTGGCAATTTCTTTTCCTGACGCACATTTTTTAGTGGATATAAAAATGGAAATGATACACAGCTTAGAATTTTATCATTCATCAAACATTGAGTGCCTCCTGTGTGCCAGACATCATGATAAGTTGTAGAAGATACTTTAGATATAAAATTTCTCTCACTTCAAGAATATGAGATCTGGAAGGACCCTTCCATCTTATTGCGTCTGATTTTATATATTAGGAGACTCAAGCTCCAATACGCGTTCAGGTTCCCTGAGGTTATTCAGGTGACAAGAGGTAGGGCCCAGAATAGAAAACAGCTCATTCTGCAGCATATCAGTCTGGGTCCCAGTAGAAACAGGCACCGTGGTCAGAGTAGGTAATTTGAGGAGGGCTTAATAAAGGACTTTTTACAAAGGCATGGTCAGGATGCAGGGAACCAAGCAGGGGATAGTACAGTACTCCAGGGCTGGAAATAGTAGGGAGCCATTGCCACCCATAGGCCCGAAAGAACCTGGAAAAGGGGCTATGGCTCTCAGTAGAGGGACACATACAACATGGTAACCTATCAGGAAGAAATCTGGGGAAATAAATATTGTAACTTCATTCTCTTCCCACCCTCTGGTTTCCCATTAGGGCCTCTCATTGGCTGAACTCAACAGAAGCTGAAGGCAAGGGAGCCCTTGGATATAGTCCATATGGGTCAGCCTCCATGTCCCAGAGTGAGGTAGAGAGGAAAGGAGATGGATTTGGGGTGGTAAATGAAAGATGCTTTCTAATTGAGCAACCCACTTTGCCTCTGAATGGAGAAGTAAGAGGTGGGATGGTGGCCAGGAGCATTTAGGGAAAAGTTACTCCTCGTGGGAGCCAGGAATGGGAAGAAGGATTCCCACTCTCACATTACACATTGCTTTATGAGATTTTTCTAAATGCTGGTTCGCAAAGGTGGTTGTCAGCAACCTTTTTTGATCTTGTTCCACAGGATAGATGAGAGTTTAAACACTAACTGGAACAAAGCAAGATCAGATCTGGCCTAGGAAAGAACTGGGACTGATGGAGCTTATGGGGTCCTGTGGGAGGTGTGAATTATTGGGTCAATGCAGCAATGCCAGGCTTAAGAAGAATCTCAGACAACACTATGAAAGCATATGGCAGGCTTTATACATATGCAAATGCACCTAACTTTCCAAAGAGGCAGGCAAAGAGGAATTTCAACCCTTCACCCCATTTTAGAAGCAAAGATCCCACCCAGGAGAGGTTGCAGGCAGCCCAAAGTCTTATAGAGGTGACAGAAGTGGACCTCAGGTCTCCAGTTGCTGAGCCCTGTCCTCCTCTGCTGCTGGGCAGGCTGGGCCTCCCATTTTCCACAGACACACCAGGTGGGTTGCTGACCTCTTTGGCTTGTGCCCAGTGCCCCCTTGTTCTTGCGTTTCAATTCATGGTGTTCTTTTCAGGCAAAAAGTCCCCATTGTCTAAAACCTTACACATCAAATTTTCTATGATTTTGTTAGAATCTTAGTATATCTTGAGTGTTTCCATTTACTCTGCATAGGCCAGAATTCCATGATATGAAGAACATTGTAGATCTGCAAACACCTGCCATGTTTCCAATTAAATAATTTCTGTAGAGAACAAAAAGAGACTGAAAACTCAGTAGCAAACCTGATGATAAACCCTGAGGCTTCCTGTTGTGCAGACAGCAGGGGCTCAGGTACAACAGGATTGGAAGGTCAGGGATACAAAAGTTGAAACCCAGCTCTTGGGGTGTCTGACTCTTGGTCTTGGCTCAGGTCGTGATCTCACGGTTTGTGAGTTCGAGCCCTGAGTTGGGCTCTGTGCTGCCAGTGCTGAGCCTACTTAGGATTTTCTGTCTTCCTCTCTGCCCCTCCCCAGCGTGTGCGTGCGTGCGTGTGTGAGCACTTTCTCTCTCTCTCAAAATAAATGAATAAACTTAAAAAAAACAAAACAAACAAAAAAAAAACCCAGCTCTTGATGTTTGTGGCTACAACCAGTGTGTAGTCTCCGTAGCCCCTGCCCCATCTGGCTGACGCAGGGGTGGGGTGATGCCAGTGTGAAGAGGAGCTGGTCACACTGATGAGGCTGCACTTTGCAAATAGAAGGTGCAACAGAAAGTGTTCTCTCGACCTAATTTTAGGCCAGCTGTTTAGTTAACACATACAGAACAATTTGGGCAACCTTCTGAGGAAGGGATCTGAGGGACAGAGACACAGTCCTACTAAAATATGGTCTACCTTTTATGTCAATCGCTGGAAAATGCAATTGATGCCAATTTCTGTGTTCTAATTCATTTTATTAGTCCACAGGCTTCTTAGAGTTAAGGCAACGAAGTGCTCTGTTTATCTGGCTCAGTACCTTAATAATGGTATGGCCCCTGCAGGCACAAGTTAATGCTCCTTAATCCTTGCAATTTGCACTGTGAGCTAGTGCTCAGGGAACCTCCTGTCTGCTGCAAGAATGAAAAGCAGGAATGGCCCTAAACTGTAGCCACCAGTTGGATAGCACCCATTGGCTTGTGGTCACTAATGGGAATTATTATAATGGCTTTAGCTCTAGATACAGACATTCCTGTGAACTCAAAGTCATTTGGCAATTTCACAAGAACCACAGAATGTGAGAGCCATGCTCAGGACCTTTATGACAGATGAGGAATACCATAGAGAGGTAGTGGCTTGCCCAAGGTCACAAAATGTAAATGGTGGCAAAGCTGGTCCTGGAGCCCTTGTAACATTCCATTTCTTTCCTGGGCCCTCCATGTATAGTTGAGCAGTTGTGCCCAATGCAACATGGGTGACCATACACAGAAGCCCTGGCCTTTCTTCTGGTGAAGTCTTTTGACTACATGGCCAATGACCTGATTTTGGTCTTTGTAAAAGAGAAGTGGTGATGGAGCGCCTGGGTGGCTCGGTTGGTTAAGCATTCAACTCTTAATTTCGACTCAGGTCATGGTCACATGGTTTGTGAGATCAAACCCTGCATTGGGCACTGACAACACGGATCTTGCTTGGGATTCTCTCTCCTCTCTCGTCCCCTCCCCTACAAGTGTGTACTCTCTCTCTCTCCTTCTCTCTCTCAAATTCAATAAGCATTAAAAAAAGAAAAAGACAGAGAGAGAAAAGTGGTTATAAGTAGGACATGGCTCACTCTTCTTTTACGGTAAGCCTTTTCTGAAACCCAGAGTAGGTTTTGTATCCCCATTTCTGGACTTCACTAGCTCTCTATGAATTGTAAATAGTGTTGTGGAAATTCTCTTGATTTGACTAGTGGTTCCTTGAGGGCAAGGATGAGTTTTATTTATTTTGTACCCCTTGTTTACTCCTTAGCAAATACCAGGTGCCCAATAGGAGCTCCTTCTCTTGTCCTCAGTAATTCAGCTCAATAAGCACCTATTAGGCACCTGATATTTGCTTGTTGCTAGCTCAACTCATCAAGCTATAGGAGGTCTCATGATTTATTAACCAAGTTGACCACTTCTTGGCATAAGAATAAGTCTGGTTATGGAATGGCTAACTCCTGAGACACCCCATGAAAAAATTAAAAAAAAAAAGTTATGTATTGAGTGCCAGAACCTTTCTGAGCCCTCATTACAACCCCAAGAGGTAAATACTGTCATTATCCCAAAGTTACAATGAGAAACAAGATAAAGAGGAATTTAACTAAGGTTACACTACTGATGTTGGGCTGCAGTCCTTGACTGTGTGATTCTAGAATGCCTGCTCCTAACTACTGTACTATGGTGCCTGCAGTATAACTAAAGGGAAAGGTCTGCAAGATTGCATTTTCCAGACAACCTAAGTGCAATCATTTAAACACCAACACATCTAATTTTAGCCTAAAGTCTATTATATGCTTCTTATCCAATATGCCTCAAAGTCACCATCCAGAAGATGCCCTCTGGGCTGTCGAGGTGTTTATAGGGCTAGGTTTCCCTTCACCAGATAACTCCAGAATGCTGTGATTTTTTAACACAATTTTATTATTGTTGTTGTTGTTGTTGTTATTATTATTATTGTTATTATCTTTTTAAATTGTAGAGTAATACATGTTCATTGTATTAAGTTTAAAAAACCTAGAAAATATTCAGATGAAGGCCTCATGGTCACATGGAAGGGATTGTTGATGAGGGAATTCTGCTGTGGAATGTTGTGGATGATCCCTAAGTTTCCTTGTAATATAGGGTTTCCACGTTGGTTCAGTTCCCTGAAATACCTGACTGCTCATCCCCAGAACTGTTTGGTCTTGCCTGTTTCCTCCAACTAATTACATTATTGCTTTCCCTACAAGGCACCATGTGATAGTCTCAAGTTCTCTATGGCCTGACTGTCTAACTAAATTTCCCAGTGTTATCTTTATTAGACCCCCAAGACACAATTGTTTTAGGATTAGGAAAGCATCTTGTGTTCTGAACCACTGTGTGTGTGTGTGTGTGTGTGTGTGTGTGTGTGTGTGTGTACTCCATATGTATGTAGACTATATATATACTTGATCAGGTTTACTCAGTATCATCTGTATACCATCTGCATCATGGAGATCATGCAAAATGGAGATTAAGGGTCTTCACCCAAGGTCTATTAAATAAGAAAATCTAAGATTGGAGTCACGGATCAACATTTTTCCTGACCAAAGCGAGTTTTGTTTTTTGTCATAAAGAGATTGTTAGAAGTAGAGAGAATAACATAAGAAATTCAACGTACTTATTACTCAGTTTCAATAACTATGAACCCATGCTCAGTCTTGTTTCATCTATAATTTGAAGCAAATTCCAGGTATCATGTCATTTGAATGTTTTCATATGTATCTACATAACATAACCACAATATAATTATCATATTTGAAAAGTAATTAACATTAATCTCTAATATTACATTTCTAGTTCAAATTTTCCTTGTCTCAAATGTTTCTTAATTGTATAGTGTTTTGGATGCTGAATCACGTAATTAGTTATGTTTCATTCTTTTCTCTGACAAGTAGGATGTTGGAAGCCAATTCTGTAGCCACTTCTGGCAACTTTACAGAACCTCACGCATGTTTTTTGACTATGTACCTTACCCCTGACTTCATTTTCATTTTACTTTTCTTTTTCTTCAGTTCTGATTTCCTCACAAAGTACATTTTATCTTACTGTGTTGTGTATGTTTTTTAAGCTGCCTCTAATCCTTTTGCCAAAAGGTAAGTTGTATGTAAATGACCGTATCAGGGACCCTGAGCCCCTTGCCTTACTTCATTTTGCATGAGTCTTTCAAACCAGTCCCTATCATCTGAGCTTCTGACCATGAGTCTCCTCTTCTTTTTTATGCCCCACCACATCTCAGTCCCAGTGCTCAGAACCATTTTTCTGGTTCTGATCTTTTTTGCTTCCCTCCTCCATCGTGATTCCTGGCTTCCTTTGCCTGCCCTGGAAATACCACATTTCATTCATCCTGAGCCTCAACTGGCCCCTCTGCATTGTCTTTGTCAGTTTCCTTTGGCGGTGAGAGGACTAGACACGGACACTGAATCTTTAGGTTCCAACGTAGTCTCTTTGAAAATTCCAGTCCTCTGGGACAACATGAGGTTGGGGGGACAGTTGAAAGAGGAGAGCTCAGGATAGGAAGGCGGGGGTGGGTATCAAAAATGTCATCCCTTTCCCAGTTTTGCCCTGAGCTGTATTTGTTGTTAAGAAGTAGAGATGGGGCCAGACTGACATGTGAGAGACTAGGTGGTTCCCAATCTCTGGTGCCTTGTGTAGCCTTTTTACAGGGTTCTCACAGATCTGAAACAAACTGGCGAAATAAGGACAGTGGAATGGTTTTATTCATAAAGTTCAATATAGTGCTTTAAAGCAATGCCATTTATTTGGAGTGTTAAAATTCTTTCTTTCTTTCTTTTTCTTTCTTTCTTTCTTTCTTTCTTTCTTTCTTTCTTTCTTTCTTT
>NC_064808.1:48957381-49063882 GCF_023721935.1 Panthera uncia | reverse complement strand
TTTCTTTCTTTCTTTCTTTCTTTCTTTCTTTCTTTCTTTCTTTCTTTCTTTTTCTTGCTCTCTTCTTTCCCTTCCTTCCTTCCTTTCTTTCTCTCCTTGTATGAAGTGACCATGATAATAAATAAGTTACCTTTTAACATCAGTATTAGCAAAGTAAAAAGTTGATAACCTATGTCAGTCCCCTGATATATTTTTAAATTTTTTATGTTTATTTATTTTTGAGAGAGAGAGAACGCACAAGCCAGGAGAGGGGCAGGGAGAGAGGGAGAGAGAAAATCCGAAGCAGGCTCCAGGCTCTGAGCTGTCAGCACAGAACCTGATGCAGGGCTCAAACTCATGGACCGTGAGATGTGACCTGAGCTGAAGTCGGACGTTTAACCAACTGAGCCACCCAGGAGCTCTTGTCAGTCCTCTGATATTATTTTCATGAATCTAGAAGTCCAAACAAAGATGAGTAGAAAAGGATGGATGTCTTTTATAGGTTTGACTTTGAAGGAAAACTGTGCTAAGGAACTGAGATGATCATTATTATAATGATTGTCATGATTTTCAGTCATTTGTTCCTTATAAACCAAGGAGGAGGATTAAATAAGGACTGTTTTCAGAAATGCTTTGGGATTACAGACCCAAGTTCACCAGAATGTACTAAGGCATATATACTTTATATACTATGGTAGCTTTAAAAATTTTTTTCTTCTCAATAATATTTGTTTATTGTAAAAAAATTAATATAGAAATGAAAGTCCCTGGGGTGTCTGTGTGGCTCAGTCGGTTGAGTGTCTGACTTCAGCTCAGGTCATGATCTCACGGTTCGTGGGTTTGAGCCCCACATCCAGCTCTGTGCTGCTCACACACGCTCTCTCTCTCTCAAAAATAAGTAAACATTAAAAAAAAAGTGAAAGTCCCTTCTAATTTCATCTCAACAGAAATGGCTTGCTGTATCTCTGCATGGTTTTTAATGTAAAAATCAATGCTATTAGCATGAAAATATCAATATGTACAGATTGTCTATCCATTTTATACGGTATGTCTTGTTTCCCTCATTTTGGAAGGCAACCTTCAGTCTTGCTATTAGCTTCTTTTCTCTTTCTATGTCTTAATTTCTGACATCTTTTCTATTAAGTTTAAATTGTCCAAGCTGAACGTGCATTCAGTTCTACATCTGTACTTACGTCTTCCATACTTTGTCTATTACTTGATTCTAAGCATTGAAAATCAATAAATGGTATTTATATTATTATGAATATAAAATATTATTTAGCATAGAACCAGAAGGTATACTGTGATTATTTTTCCTTTTCCCAAACAGTTTTACTGCAGGAATTCCTAATTATTCTCTCTCTCTTTTCCACCATTTGAAGACAAATGGTGATGTCATTAGAAGCTGAATACTCCATAATGTCATGTATTTGTTTTCAAGTCCTCTTTGTCTGAGGACACCTCCTTCCTAGAGCCCAGTCTTCCTGCTCCAGGCTGGACTGGCTCCTCTCTAGGCCCGCCACTCACCTCTCACACAGGGACCTTACTGGTCTTCTGAGTGGAGTGCAACTTTTCCTATAGACTATGTCTTCTTCTCTCCTGTTGTAATCTCATACATTCATCCTCAAGTAACTTCCTATGATAGGTGCATGGGAAGTAATCTTGCTGACATTTTTGGCCCTCATACTGCATTGGTAGTATTATTGGGTGTAGAAATCTAACTTAAGCGTAAGATTTCTTCAGAAGTTTATAGGCATTAGTCTATTATCTAGTGCTTTTAATGAGAACTCCAATGCCAGTGTGGTTCTATTTTTTTTTTTTATGTTCATATTACTTGTGTCTCTCAAGCTTTTGTGATTTTCCTCTAATTTTTGTGTTTTGAAATTTCACAATAATGTGTCTAAGATAGGGTTATTTCATTGTAGGTGCTCAGTGGACTTCTATAATTTGTCCTTCAATTTTAGGGAATTAAAAGTTTATTTCTTTGGTATTTTTTACCTTCATTTTTCTGTCTTTACTTTCCAGGAAACGTAGATATTAGACCTCCTGGATGCATACCCTGTATCTCATATCTTTCACTTAAATTTCCTGTGTCTTTGGTGCACATTCAGGTAGATGTTCCTTGACTTTGCCTGTATTAAATTTTTTCCAATAAATATATTTTTATTATAAATCACAATATTGCACTGAGAAAAAGGAGTGTGTACAGGTAGCTTATTGGGAATGTGATCCCAGAGAGAAGGTATGAGGAACAGAGGGATGAAGTAGGAAATAAGGGAAAATAAGTGCAAGGATGAGCTTTTGAGTTGACCACATGGACAAGCAGCTATTTCTTGTTCATCTTCAATTTTCTCAGAATCCTTAAGAATTCTAAGAATTGTCCATCCAGGAGACAAAAATCAGAACTACTTCTCGATCAATTCCCATCACTAGTTAGGCAAGGGTGATCCCGTGGGCAACAGCTCCCTAATATATCTGTAAATTTTCTCCAGAGTGTCCGACTGAGTGGTCAGTAGTCTACTTAGCATCTCCTCTTAGAATTTCCATAGGTATCAGATTCTCCACTTTGTTGCTTATGGTTCCCGAATATGCAATTTGCAGTTTGTCTCCCTAGCCATAATCTAAGCTTCTTGAGAACAGGAGAAGGTGTGTCTTCTCTTCATCCCTTTCTGCATTTTATGCGTATTAGTTGGTTAAGTCATTGAAATTCAACAGCAACAGGCCAAGTAGTTGTCTAAGTGTATCATAGACCAGCGGCGGCAGCAGCAGCAGCAGCACTTGGGAACTTGTTAGGCAGACCTACTGAATCAGAAACTCTCTGCCCATTATTAAATTTTTTATTTGTTTCAGCAATCACATTATTTTACTTCTAAGAACATTGTCTTCTTCTTCATTCAATTTACCAGTAGTCTACTCTTATCTTATGTATGGATCAAATATCTTCTGGAAATGTCCTGTGAATGAAAAATTCTTGTTTCCTCACTGATTTATCTGTTTTCTCTGGGAACCTCTCTCTCTTTCTCTTTCTCTCTCTCTCTTTTCTTTGCTTTTATACATTGATCTGATTGCTCTAGGATGTCCTTACATGGCTGGTGATTGTTTGCAGCTTAATCATATTTATTAATGAGGCAGTAGAAAAGCTAACTATGAGGCTATGTATCTGTGAGTGATATTTTAATAGGCATATTTTACTTTACGGGAACATAAGAAGTTACATTTTTTTTGTCAAAACATGGAGGATTTTGGTCTTGGGCATTAATTCTCACGCTAGTTGCCTTGGTTTCTCCCTAGACAGACTGGGAAATATTTTGGTGAAGATTTTTAATCCATGCTCATATTTTTGTTCTGTATCTCAGTCTTAGCTGCCACCATAGTGGAAATGTCTGTGTCCTGAGGTTGAGTTCAGTAGGTCAGGTTGCATCTTCTATCACTTTGCTATCCACATACAGTCTTCAAGAAAAAGTTTTTAGTTTGTTGATTATCTTGTGCTATATTCTTTATGACTGTAGGTTTCTATTTTTTATTTACTTCCTATCACCTGATGGGAGTCTCAGGAAGGGGAGGATATTAATATAAATATGCAGATGTACCATTATGAATCAAAGTCCCCCTTAAATATTTTATATACATATTTACACCTGTATTTCTTTATCAACATCAAGTTGAAGTATCAATAGTCTCCACATGCTAATAATATAGAACATTTAATTTCTTTTTACTTCCTTCCTTCTTCTGCCTCCCATGTTTTGTTGGAATTGTTGAAATTTGAGTATGTATATAGCATCATTGCTTTGTTCTTTTAAGTGTTTTTTTCATAACAGTTACATTAAGCTTCATAACCTCATAAAGAGCAATTATTTAGACTTAATGCAATTTGTGCTATTTTCTTTGTTTATCATTAGTTCTTGTGATACATAGTATATAGATACACCTAATATAATATGTCCTTCCTCTCTTGAGTTCTGTATTCTGGCATACATTTTTATTTGTTTGTTTGGAGAATTTGCTTAGATTTTGTGCAGGAGAAGGTATGTGAATGGTGTATTTTCTGAGTCATTGTCTGTTTGAAAATGCCTCTTTTTCCCTCGTGATAGTCTGGCTAGCTGTAGAATTATAGGACTACAATATCCTTTTCTTTTTAAAAAAAAACATTTTTTTAATATTTATTTTTGAGAGAGAGAGACAGAGTGTGAGTGGGGGAGGGGCAGAGAGAGAGGAAGAACAGGCTCTGAAGCAGGCTCCAGGCTCTGAGCTGTCAGCACAGAGCCCGATGTGGGGCTCGAACTCACGAACCATGAGATCATGACCTGAGCTGAAATTGGACACTTAACCGACTGAGCCACCCAGGCACCCCTCCAATCTTTTTTCCTTAGATCAGCTGGGATCTCAAGCCCATCTGCTTCTGATCACTACTTTACCCATACCTCTTAGTTTTCCTCACTATTTTATTTAATGTCAGGACCAGTTTATTCTGATGGCTCAGCTTGGTTGACCTCTTTTGAGCTGCTGATTTGTCCCATTATTTTTCTTTGGTTGTCAGTTTATGTGTTCTTACTGGCCCTTCATAGTTTAGGGGGACAACTACTGTTCATCTGCCTGTGTGTAGTATATGGAAGCTCAAGCCTTTCATTCATTGGACAATAATATTTGCCATTCCAAAACAAGTATTTAGGCTTGCATGGATCCCTTAGAATTCTAGGTGTACAGCTGGGATGTCTTCTGGGGGTAGGGATGTCATGGTATCTTGTATCTGATGTCTGCAAGATCAAGGATATTGCTACACTACATCATGTTCAGTGGCTGCATCTAATAGCAGGTAGAAGAGAGTTCTGATGGTCAGACCTCACTGCAGGGTCTTCTAGGCCACATCTTCCCTGGAAGAATGTACTCTGTGGCAGATCTGGATGCAGTTTTGTGCACAGTCACCCCCAAGCAGCAACACCTCCAGGGATCTGGATCAGAACTGGGTTGCCATTTGCCTCCTTTCATCCCTGAATCACCATCTGGTTATTCTCTTGGCTCTTGGACAGAAGGACTAATTATACTTTCCCATTTTTTAGAAAATTTATCCTTAGAATAATTATTTTTTTGATGTTACTATTTTTTTCAGTTTTTGTTATGAAATATAGCATAAATGCCAAAGAGTATATATAGTGAATACATATGGTTTCAGGATCAATCATAAAACAAATGGCCATGTACCTACCACCTAACTTAAGAAATCTCTTCTAAGCAAGGCTGTTATGTGATTCTAAGCTGATTCTCCTCCCTTTCCTAAAGTCATGGGTCTGAGGTGGGTAGTATCTGTGGCCCTAGTGACTCAACAGGAGTTTTCTAATACTTCTTTCTGAAAAAAGAGAGAAAAGTGTCCAGAGGGTGCCCTGAGTTGTTTAAAAACAGAAGCCCAGATGATTTTGCTTTGTGGTTGGTATGTCTGTGTAGGTCACTACTGGTTTCTCCTCAAAGGCATTCCCTGGCCCATTGCTAACCCACATGGTACCTTTGTGTGAATAAGAAGAAATCACTTCTGCCATTTACTAGAAATTCTCTTTAATACCTATCTGCACAAAAATCTATAATGATTATGAATGTGACTAACACCTCTAGAGCTTATAGGACACAACCATAATTCACGGTAAAAGTAGTAGGTGGCCATAGCGGTCTTCAGGTGGGCACCATCAGGCATTTACTCAATGCCTACAATGTGCCAAGTGTTCTTTTAGTTGCTTGGCATTCAATGCTGAGATGGATGGGATTCCTGTTCTCATAGATCCCCCATGACTGGACTGGTGAGCAAGCTGTTTTTTGGGTGCATGAACTGGGAGTCAGCTAACAAGCTTGGATCATTCTTGTGTTGGGTCAGGTCCCTGTGGTTACTAGCAGAAGTGGGTTAATTTAATTTCATTTATTTAGCATGTTGTCTATGCCACGTTAACCCTGAGAGGTTATGCTGTACCCAAGTGATGAGTTCAGAGCTTAAGTCCAGAGTGACCATATTCCCTGGTTTGCCCTGGGTACTGGGTAAAGTCTCTTGTCCCAAGTGATTATTAAATCACACCTCTCTCTCTTAAAGGTGTCCCAGCTTAGGACAATAAATTATATGGTCATGTGTATGAGTTAACTGTTTTTGCCATGGTAACAAACTCCTTCAAAATATTAGGGACTTAAAACATGAACTAGGGTTTGCTCATGGATTTGTGGATCAGCTGCAGCTCTTCCCCAGTCTGTGGATAAGGTTTAAGCTTGCTTCTCATTCTGGACTTTGGGCCTGTGCCACAAGTCTTCCTGTGATAGTAACTAAGTTGAAAGACTGGGCTTTATTTAAGATTTCTTCTCCTGGCAGAAGGTGGGAGCCAAGAGTCTTCTGGTCAGAGCTGGCATGGGCCATATCTCCTTGGATTTTATTGACTAGAGCAAGTCACATGGACAAAATCAACATCAGGGGATTGGGATTTATGCTCTTTCCTTGGTATGGGGGCACTGTGGTGGGAGAGAGTGAATATTTGGTGAATAACAAAAGAATTAATCACATTACACTCCTAAACCTACTGCTTCCCAGTGTGTCCCAACCCCAGCCTTTGCTGGTGTTTCCTAGCAGTGTCTGTGTTAGGAAAGTGCCACAGTGATTAACAGGACATAGGAGTTTTACCTCCATTTGGATTACAGAATGTATTAAGGGATTTCACTATGGTATGGAGCCTGTTTTGTTTTTGTGTTTTATTGAACTAGGTGGGAGTTGATGTTTGCTGTGGCCACCTGATTAATGAGGATAAAGTCTCCTCCTTTCTGTGTCCTGAGCACTACTACCTATCCTAGGAGTTTGCACAGTTGAATTTCCCATACTCCGTGTGAGCTGATGGAACCCAATGGAGCCTGTGGCCATACCACGCTCTCTTCCTACCTCATGTTGGGGCTCCATGAGGTGTGATTTCTGGTGCCCTTTACTCTGCCCCCACTGACTCTACTCCCTGTCCTCATCCTTGCCCTTGTTTCTCTGCACCTGGGAGTTTTAATTTTTATTGTTTCCTTAGTGTCCCTTCATTTGCTTGTGTTAAATGTTCAATACTAATTGGATTTTCCTTTAAAACAATTCTAGAAACCTCTCAATGTTATACTGGTTCACTGATGGATTGATGGAAGTCATCCTTGTTTCACATTGTTGTATAGTTTGCTAATCCTCTTTCAGTGGGTTGAGGAGAGAAAGGTGGCAGATTTGAGCTCACTTACCCATGTGAAACTGGAGACCCAGTGTTGTCGAGCAAAGACAGAATATTATTTCACTGAGAAGGCAGAGATTGATGGGGAGGCGTAGAGGAGATACATTAGCTCCATCACCAGTCCTGGCAGCTGGCATTCTCTCAAGAGCCATTTTTCATGAGGAAACTGCTTTATCATTTCATAAGAATGATCAAGTACCTTCAGAGTCATGTTGAAAAGCACACGGATGGTGGGTGGTCAGCGTGACTCAGTAGGTAAGTGACCTGCAGTAGGAGTTCACATGCCTCAGCAGAAATGTCAGTTGTCTCATGTCATGGATTATCAGTATGCTGTGGATAATTAATATTGGAAAATTAACTTATTCCTAATTTTCTTCTTCACGAGAATATGAGTCTATGAGGAAGGTATGGAATGTGCCTTTCATGTTCCCCATTGTACTCTCTCCAAAACCTAGCCCAGTACCTGGCATGTAATGGACATTCAGAAAACTTTGGCTGAAGCATTGCAAATATTGATGATGGACAGTAAAGGCAAAGCCTGGGAGAATCCTTGGAGCTCCTATGTGTGATGGAGTGCAGTAAGGGCAGGTGGGAGTGTCGTTTAAAGTAGGGCTTACAGCCACCCAGGAATGAGTTCAGGTTGATGTCTTAGCCTCCCTGGGTCTACTGTAGCATGGAGTGGAAGCCTGGATGGAGTTGGACTTTGTTCTGGGCATTAAGGGCACAGCCACTGCACTGCCACGGACCCTAGCTGAGGCCATACAGTCCGGGCCTCAGATGCCGTGGTTGCCTTGCCATATTTGCTCACTCTCACCACTTTAGCACATGCCCGCTCACCTCCAAAGGCCAGCCCCTGCATTTATTTGAATGTTCGATTTTTCTGGCCACTGAAGCTTACTTTGCCACTCGTGCTGCAGGTGGGAAATGCCCCTTGAGAGCTGCCCTCCAATCCATGACTGAAGGGAGCTGACATTATAAATAGCCCAGCCCCTTGCCCCTTGGGTAACTGGCTTGGTAAAGCCCCCTTCGCTGGCTGCCTTCCCTGGATCACTTCCTTACTCCCCTACCTGTGTTTTCTTCCCCTTCTGAATAAACCACCTGCCCTTGAATACTTGTCTCAGGATCTGCTACTGGGGAAACCCAAACTACGGTGGTCAGCACTGGGTCCTAGGTACCTGGCCACTGGATGGGGGTATTCTTGAGGCTTCAGAGGACTTGAGCTTCATTTTGCTGAGACCCTTAAAAGTCAATGTCAAAAAGAGAAAGAAAGCACTCTAGTTTCTCTTGTATTAGAAAGTTGTTACTTAAACAATTCCCAAATTTCATTATACAGCTCTCTGAAATGATTGAGTAATTTTTAAGGACAGTTGAAACTGCCCTGCTCACAAAGCCTCAATGATTTGTATTGCTGTGGTGTAGGGTCTCAGTTGACTTGGAGGGCATTCCTAGTCCCCCTGAATATACCCCGTCTCTTGCTAGAGCAGACTGTTCATTGTTTTGAATCATGGCCTGCATGTCACTTTCTCTGTGCTGTGTCTGAGTCTCACCATCCCTGCGCCAGAATCAGGTGACCCGGCAGCATCCCTGGCCTATCTCCTGCGGCCAGCTCCTGAGGGATGAATGGATTAAAGGGTCATTCTGCCTGCACTGTGCAATGGATGGGCACAGGACGAGCAATCACACTGACCTTTGATCTTTGCTTCTTTGCAGATATCTCAGTGAGCCTGCTGACCCTTGTGGTCACTGCCTGTGGCCTCGCGCTTTTTGGCGTGTCTCTCTTCGTGTCTTGGAAACTCTGCTGGGTTCCATGGCGAGAACGAGGCCTGCTCTCTGGTAGCAAAGACGACAATCGGGAACCTCTTAACTACACGGACACAGAGACCAATGAGCAGGAGAACAGTGAGGGCTTCCTAGACCCTCCCACCCCCTGCCCTGACTCTTCCATGAAGATCAGCCACACCTCCCCTGACATTCCCCTCTCGACCCAAGCGGGGGGCCAGGAGAACTGTGCCCATGGCGTCCGTGTACAGCGCCAAGTCACAGAGCCAACCTCGTCGGCCCGGTCAGTAATGCCCCCTTCCTTTCTGACTGCAAGGCAAGGGCCACCTCGTTCCCCTCTATTGGCAGCAGTAGTGTTGGTTAGCCAAGGATCCTGTAACCGAAATTTCACATGTCCATTCAGTTTCAGAGATGCGAATATGGGAAAATGTGGTGCTTCCTATGTTCTAGTGAGGCTCCTTACTTCTCTTGAGTTCCCTGTGTAGGGTCCACAATAATAATAGTCCATAATAATAATAGTTACATTGCCAAGATTAACCATGATAAGTACTAAGAACTTTATGCATTGTTTTATTATAGTTCACAACTTTGCATGAGATGCAAAAGTTATTTTCATTTCACAGAAGAAGAAACTTAAGTCAAAGAGTTTAAGTAAAAACATCATAGATTGGTATGCATTCAGGGTTTGGACCCTGATTCAACCAACACCAGAGCCTGAGACCTCTTAGCCACTCTTCCCACTATCCTCCTAGTGCTATTGGACTCATTCTCTGTGCCTCTGACCTAGTCTAGCTGTCACACAGGCTGTCTTTGTAGTCCACAAAGTGGCTGGAGGTCTTTGTGCATCTTCAGCCTTTGTAAGGCCTAGAGTACCCAGGCCTCGGGTCACTTTCTTTCTGTGGGCTGCATGCTCCTCTTTAAGCAGTAGAGAAATCATGTAGTGCAGTGATAAAAACCCAGGGCTCTGGGGTCAAGTGAACTGGCTTTACTTACATGTATGACACACTGGACACATTACTTAACCTCCATATGTTTCCATTTCCTCTTCTGTGAGAGAGAAATAGTGATAATACCAACATATAGGTGCTTTTAAGAATGAAGCAATAACGTGCACATCCTGTGCTTTACATAGGCGGCACCTGGTAAGTACTCCAAAACGTGAACGGCCATTTTGATTTCCGTGTTGTTTTTGTCGTGATCATTGCCCTGTGGCTGGCCTTTTCCAGGACTCAGATGTTGCATAAACATGCCTTTCACGTTAAACAGACAATTCTCAATCCCCGGATATCAAAATTCACTTTCGACAGGAGTTTTCAAGATAAGAGATACAGGAAGTAGCTTTTTTAAAATGAAAATATTTGCTTGAGCAATAGCCAGAGGAATAGCATGTGCTGTTATTTGGAGAGTGCGAGCACAGTTTGGGGGCATTTTTTAAAAATCTTTTTTATTTGTTCTCTAGAAACGGAAGTAAGATTTTACCCTTTTTTATGTTAATCGAGTTTATCCTAGAGACTCTGCTCATTCACATTAAGTGGGATGGAATATGACAGTTTATAATTTAATTTTTCTACAAACCTATTTTAGCATCATTTCCAATTCTGAATCAAAGAGCTAAACCTAAAATATTCCTCTGTGAGGAAATGGATGGTTGTTTGCCATTTGATTTAGAAGAACTCCTCAGATTTTATCACTAGGATTTCTCTTTAGATATGACTTAAATATAGCTGGAGCTCTGTTTGATGCTGTCATGGCATTCATGCAGTGGTGTAGACTCGTAATAAAATCCCTTCACTATTTCAATAACTGGAGTCTTTCAGATGGAGTATCCATTGAAATTGTTTCCTATTCGGTTTTACTCTGAATGTTAATTTTTCTGACCTAGGTCCCATCAATACAAGGTGATAGTACTGTGCTTTTATTAGATTATGGATCTGAGGACTCTGCCATGATTCTAATGAATTGATAGCAATCATATCACTATAATTATCACAGTATTTATTCTAGAAAAATATATAAGTACTCTACTTATCAAGAAATGTATTTCATTTAAGAATAAAACCTGTAGGGGTACCTGGGTGGCTCAGTTGGTTGAGCATCCGACCGTTGATTTCAGCTCAGGTCGTGATCTCATGGTTTGTGAGTTCGAGCCTTGCATTGGGCTCTGTGGTGACAGTGGAGCCTGCTTGGGACTCTTTCTCTCTCTCTCTCTCTCTGCTCCCCACCCCCAAAATAATTAAATAAACTTTAAAAAAAAACTTTAAAAAAGAAAGAATGAAAATTGTAGTATCTTCACCACTGATTTATAGAAATTGGGTAGAAGGGGAAAAAAAGAAGAAAGCGAAGGAATTATTTCTATAAAATGAATTTACATTTAGATTTATTTTAGTTTGAGAGTCATGTAATTATCTTTCTGATGGGCAAAATCAAGTTTAGTAATATCTGATCTACCGTAAGAAAACTAAACTCTTTCCAGCTGTGTTGATCTAATACTGATAATTTGTATCATTGTGCATTTAAAACATTCTTACCTAAATTACTACCGACCTAGTTTTATGGGTTATGTTGGGAAATACGTATGTATTAGTTATGGTCTTATCATAATGAGTGGTATATGGTCTTCTCATTCTTTAGGAATTGTGTTATTTATAAACACACACAAAACATTTTTACTGACAAAATGAGAGAAATGAATGAAATTTCCTTCACGTTCCAAAATTTTTAACATTCTTTTTAAGTAATGTTCTCGATACTGATTTGGGGAGGGAGAAGGTACTGTGCTGAGATGGCTCTAAACAGTCTGCTCTGCTAGTTCTTATTTCTTCCTTTTTTTCTTGTAATGCTCCTACTTCCTCACTGTAATCACTTTCTTTCTTACTGCTTCCTTCCTGCAGCTGTCTGGGGACTTGTCCCCAGAGTCCCAGGACAGCTCCTTTACCCAGAGCACATAAGCCTTAGACTCCCAGTTAAGGGCATCCCCACTGTCCCTGCAGTCCCTCAGCATAGCTTCTGTCACAGCACTGACATTGGAAAGCTCACCCTCTCCTGGCCTCTTGATCATGAATATGTGCAGCTCCCACCGATGTCTATGGAATGCCCTAAAGATGAGTTTTGTCTTCTCAGAAGGTTTCTAGTCAGGACGACTTCCTGTTGTTTTCCCACGATCGAGCACATTAACATTCTGTTTCTAGCTAGCTCAGTTACTATTAGAACCCTCCAAAGTCCCTGTTAATTCTTTTCAATTTTAGATGAAATCCCTTTTGTATAATATACTGGAAATATGGATTTGTTTTCAGAATGCTTCAATACTAGAACATTTTAAATATCTCTATTCTAAATATATAAAAATCCCTAGGTCCTCAAAATAGAAGGAGCCTTTGCAAGGCATCTAATGCATTTCCTGATTCACATCCCAAGATGAAAGTCCAACCTGTTTTATTAAGTCGTCTCAAACTTCTTATATAACACTTTGGTTTTATAAAAATTTCAATTACCACACTGCCATCTCTTTATCAGGCCTGTTAGAACCTGTGTGTTATTGCCACAGTCTGCTTCTGTCAGCTCCCCACCTCAGCACCATGCAGCGCTGCCCCAGAGGACAAGGACTCACTAGGAAGCTTTACCTGGAAAAGCTCATCATGTTCCAGCTACACTAGCCTCTCTCCATGCCTTCAGTATCCCCTGCCTTTTCCTGCCTTGAGGCCTTCACGAACAAGCTGTTCCCTCAGCCTGGAGTACTTTTGTTTTTCCCCTCCATCTCCTTTGCAGCTTTAATGTCCCACCTAAAGCATCACCTCCTCAGAAAGGCCTCCCCACCATCCTGTCTGAAGTATGTGCTCTTTCCTCCACTCCCTCCCACTCTGCATTCTCTCACATGTCACCTTGCCTGCATTTCTTCACAGGATCAAACTCTCTTTCTAACTAAATGATTACTTGTTTGCTTGTTGCCTGTACCCCTTCTCTAATCTAGGAGTTCTGTGAACTCAAAAACTATAGCCGCTGTTTTTCCCTATATATCTAACACCTAGTGCAGCCCCTGGCATAGAGCAGACTTTTTATTTTTTGTTTTTTTAATGTTTATTTTTGAGAGAGAGATAGAGAGACAGAGCATGAGGGGCGGAGGGGCAGAGAGAGAGGGAAACAGAATCTGAAAAAGGCTCCAGGCTCAGAGCTGTCAGCACAGAGCCCAACGTGGGGCTCAAACTCATGAACTGCGGGATCATGACCTGAGCCAAAGTCAGACACTTTACCGACTGAGCCACCCAGGCGCCCCTAGAGCAGACTTTTTCCATGAATAGCTGACAGAATACCTTCATCAGTATCCAGCCACTTTTATCATGTTCCACTGACAAGAATGGCAAAAGGCCAGAAGTATAAACCGAAGAAGGGCCTATATGGGATGAGGCCGGTGGAGGGCCTTTTGTCCCAAGTCTTACCTGACTTCAGAGCCTTACACTTAGGCTTTTGGCCTTATCTCCAAACTAAGCAAGCCACAGACTCACAGACAGAGTTGAAAGAAATATACTGACAGAGTTGAAAGAAGATGACAAATATTGAACTTTATTTATTTATTTATTTATAATGTTTATTTATTTTTGAGAGAGGGACAGACAGAGTGAGAGCAGGGAAAGATCAGGGAGAGAGGGAGACACAGAATCTGAAGTAGGCTCCAGGCTCTGAGCTGTCACGCAGATACTGAGGTGGGGCTCAAACCCAGGAATTGTGAGATCATGACCTGAGCCAAAGTTGGATGCTTAACTGACTGAGCCACCCAGGCACCTCGACAATTATTGAACTTTAGATTCGGGTCCCATCACTGGCCACAACTCCAGTAAGTGGTATGCTGAGACTGAATGTTGTAATTACTCTATGAGGACCACAGTTATATTAAGCTATGTTTGTGTGTGTGTGTGTGTGTGTGTGTGTGTGTGTGTGTGTGTGTTGAAAACATTTTTTTAGATGTGAACATTTAAAACACAACAGTGTTTTGGATGAGTCTTAGATATTTCTCCAAATTTTAATAAACTGACAGCTTGGAAAATGGAAGTTGCTTAGACTTCTCTCAACTCCCATGAGGTTCTCAAACTAGATGTAAATGTGTATTTTCTCTACTGGGGTTTAATTATTGGAAATTGTTATTTCCTTGGCATTCATCTATTTATTCTAGACACTTGTATTAAGCATCTTCAGTGTGAAAAGTTCCATATCATATACTGGTAGTAAAGAGATGAAAAAACATATATATATATATATATATATATATATATATATATATGTACACACATACATATATATATATATATACGTACACACACACACACACACACATATATATATATATATATGTACACATACATATAGATACATATATGTATTGCCCTGACCTTAAAAGATCCACAGCTTAGTTGGGGAAATAGGCAAGAAGAGCCTATTTCTACTTATGCACATTAAAGTAGTCAAATTGTTTTCTAGAAGATCATTCTGGCAAGAGTGTATAAGAGGCTTGAGATAGGGTGAAGACTGGCTATAGTGGCTGATTCAGGTCAATAATGATGAGGTCTGAACTCCTGGAAGCAATGGAAGTAGAAAGAGGCATGCGTTGTGAGCTACTTCAGAGAGGGTGTTGGTGGACATAGGATCATCTTAGAAATAGGGAATAAAACATTGGAAGATGACACCAAGATTTCAAACTTGTTTAACTTGGGAGGTGTGGGAGGAAGCAGGTCATGCATCAGAATATCCAACTGCACTTGACCCTACACCTCCACTGGCCAAGGTGTGATGGTTACATCTTTCTTATATCACTCAGCCTGGAGACCTCTGAATCCTGCACTGAGAAAGATCCCCATTTCCTCCTGCCCTGTAGTGAGTTCACTTCTGAGACTTCCTCTTCCGTGTCTGCCTACAGCTCAGGACAACCCAACCTCTTCCTCTCTGTCACCTGGGGAGTTTTCAAGAAGGCAAACAATCCCATCCCCAGCATTTCCAAACTTCCCTGTCTCAACTTGAACCTAATAAAGAAACCCATGTGGTTCTGAAATCATAGTTTGCTTCTCTCTTTCCTTCCCTTGAACCTTGAAGCTCTGTCAACACTGGTGCCCCAGAACCAGGGAAGGGATAGGCCAAGTTTCACCTCTAAGATGGGGTCACTGAGATGATGGCAGGTAGAAGAGTGTAATTTGTCTGTAGTTGCACAGGATATTTGGAGGTGCAAAGGATAGTGGGAATGATGACTGTCTGCTCTCACCCAGAGCCTAGACAGAAGATGTTGGCATATATGAGGAGAAAGCTGTGGGGACAGAAGGGTTGAAGATCCAATTCTGCTGAAGAGCTGGTTGCCAAGGTGGAAACTTGCTTGATTTCCCTACTGAGGTCTACAGCACCAGCTTGGAAGCTGATAATATGAGGCCAAGTTAAGTAACCAGGCTCAGTGAGAGTACCATTTCCTCCATGACAGTTTCCCAAGCCAGAGGCCTCTCTATCTGTCTCTGTGGCTCCCTAACATCTGGTCAGTTCTTTCCCTCTTCTGACCTGCTGTGTGTTAGTGTTTGACTATTTTATCACTCTCCTGGCCAGCCAACTCCTTGCAGGCAGTGGCTAGGCTTTGCCTGTCTGTGCCTTCCACCCTACCTGACCCTTTGCTTTGCACATTCATATTTGGTAAATTGTGGTAATGTCCTCTTACTTAAAATCCAGTGGAGGTAGTTGGCTTTTTGGGTGATGGTTCGGGGACCAAGAGTTTGTTGGAGGACTCAAAGTGGGACCCTGGAACCGGCTAACTCAAATTTGAGGAAAGGAGAGGAGGAAAAGCTTTTTTTTTTATTTAAAAAAAAATTTCTTTTTTACATTTATTTATTTTTGATAGACAGAGCACAAGTGGGGGAGGGGCAGAGAGAGAAGGAGACACAGAATCCGAATCAGGCGCCAGGCTCCAAGCTGTGAGCACAAAGCCAGACACAGGGCTCGAACTCACAAACTGTGAGATCATGACCTGAGCCAAAGTCGGATGCTTAACCGACTGAGCCACCCAGGCGCCCCTGGAAAAGCTTTTTTATATCTGGGTCCCTGCCTCTACTGACCCTTGGCTGCATCTCAGCACAAGGCTCAGATTCCTTCAGGCATTAAAGTGTTTTTGAGTTTGTTGTAGGAAATCTGCTTTACAGATTTTGTTAATCATCTTTGAAATAAGGATTTCTCCAGGCTCAACCACCAATCTTCCACCTCAGATCTGGGACAAACACATCCCGATCTTTCACTTCTCCACAACAGGAAAATGTGCTCTGCCTGCACTGAGGGAAAGTGGGAGGTAGGGGGAGCTGAGGGTCTCAATCCCAGTGGCTGGCTTCTCTAAGACAGCGTCAGAGTGTGACTTATTTACAGAGGACCCCATCTCTCAGCTTTCCTTTGCACCCCCAGTCTTTGGAAACCATTTCTTTTCCTTCCTTTAATTGTGCACATTAAGTCCTGAGAATACCAAAATACAGGACTCCCCAGACCTACTCAGAGGACTGTCTGCTTCAGATCTCTCCTTGTCACACTCATTCTGTAGCATTAAAATTCCAGACCCTTGCCCTGGATTCCTGTGGTTTACTGTAGTCAAGGGCCACCTCCTTTGACCATTTTTAGAACCACCTCACCTGGGGTGACAGGGGCCAGATCACAATATTCTGTTCCATATCTTTCCTTTCTCTTGCTTTGGACTTGCCTTTCGATCCCACCTCCATGTGAATAGCCTATGAAATTATGGGATATTGATTTTCTGTTTCTTCTCCTTTGTCGTCTTCTTATCCCCGTGGCAGCTTCCGTGCCCTACTTGCTCATGTCTCAGCCAAGAGAGCTGCAGAGGTTATACAGGGAGGTGGTGAATTACCCTGGTTCCTACTCCTTTGAGCTTCTTTAGTCTACCCGCCCACCCCTCCGCCCCCCAACTCTGGTAATCCCTGACTCTCTCCTGAAAGGAAATTGAAAGCGATTGAAAGAGAGCCCCAGGGAGTGAGAACTGTCATGGCCTGTTACAGTCTGTGCTGTCTGCTTTAAGCCACCACCTTCCGGTTGGATTCAACTGTTTCCCTAACAGTGTGATCCTGAATGGAGGAAGAAGTATCGGGAATGAAACTAGTGATGGAAAACATTTGGGTAGATAATAGTGTTCATATCTGTGCTTGGTTTTTAAAAGGAATCTTCAGCTATATCAGAATTTTGAATGGAGGCATCCTGTGTGGTTGGGATCTTGTTTGGTCTTTGAAGTAAGATCTCTTCATGATGCCCTCCCCAGTCTACTCCCTCAACCCCCTGGCAATCCATTGTGGTTAGGAAGAGCCGAGCACATGGGACTTACTTCTCTTCAGATTTACTGTCTAAGAAAATGTACAAGTAAAACAGAATATGTGCCATTGCTAAACAGAGTCGTGTATTTTAAATTAAAATTAAAATTTGCATGGCAGGCCTAGTCCTACATATAAGACAAAATGTTGCTGTGATGAGTCTAAAGGCAGTACTCAAAAAACCCAAAGGTAGGTTGTTATGCACAGAAAGTCAGCTCAGCAACCAGGTTGGGAGAAAAGTGGTAGCAGAGTGGCAGGGTTGGGTCCAGTGTAGACCCAGGACTGGTGTCCCATCAGACATTGGTCCAAAGAAGGTGGGCCTTAAGGAAGCACTTTTAATATTTAAACAGCATCACTAGACAGTTTCTGGAATGGCTTGTTGTAAGTGGGAACTGACACCAGCCCCAAGTAGGGCCCTTGTTTGAATCCAGACTGGCGGGAAAAATCAGTAGCAGGGGCCACAACTGGTACCACCCCTTTATGGCCTTTGCATAGAGCTGGACACATGCTGTTCCCTGCCAGTCCCTTCTGCCCAGAGATCCCAGTAGAGTGAGACTGGAGCTCTGTTCCGGCACTGCAGAGGGTCAATGTCTGGACAAGGGAGTGACTGAGCTGTACCAGCACAGACAGCTGGTTTTAGGTGTTTAGCAGCATCCCCTGACTGCCCCCCCCCACTTGAAAAATCGTAAGATGCAGAGAAAACTTAAGATTGTGGATTTCTTTGTAAGAAATTAAAATCTGACAACAGAATCTTTCAGACCACATGGTTTTTGCACATATGGGGATGCATGTGCCTGGGATGTGTCTGCCTGCGGTGGACTGGGTTGGCTCCGACAGGTACATGTGATCGTTCTGTGATTGTGCTCTTGTTGTACCATGTAGGTGATTAATTAGTGACCAGGAGCATAGGTTGAAGATGAAGAGGAATGGTTAGTATAACAACATCTGTATTACCAGGGAGAATAATTTCAGACATGTTTGGGGGTCTGTTAATCCCATTTTCCATCTTTATTTCATAAAGTAGTCTCAAGAAAGGAAAAGAAGACAAACTCAAATGTTTACTCTGCCTCTCGAACTATTTGTAAGTCCCTCAGAGACAGCCTGGCTGTTCTCTTTCACCTACTGGTGGACAGAGGCTACTTTAATTAAGGTTATTGGGAGACACCAGAAAAATATGGTATAGTGACTCTGAGCTGAAAACAAACAAAAATAACATGGAAAACAACCTTGTGTGTAATGACTACTCTCAATTTATGAGGACTCGCACAGATAAGGCAGGTTTCATAGAGAATTTCCGGGACACTACTAACCCAAACCAAAAAGCTTCTAGAGTAAAGACTAGATTCTGTCAGCAGATACTCACTTTGCCAATATCAGTATCCAACCTTCTTTGAATTCCTCTATACGTTTGTAGTAGCTTACCTTTAATTGTTATGCTGTTAGTGTTTATTGCAGAAATAAAACCCTTGCTCCTGATCACTAATCACCCACATAGTATGACAGAAGCACTGTCATGGAGTTGCCAGGGGCACCTGTCAGAGCCAACACAGTCCAGCACAAGAGGACACATCCTGTCACCTACATTCTCACAAGGGCAAGAACTGTGCTCTTGTGAAATGCTTTGATTTTAACCAGTAAGAATTTCTTTACCAATAAAGTTATAAGCCAGAGACAGTTAATTCTATCTAATTTAGAGACAGATGCATTCTTCTTAAGGCAACAACACATAGCTAACTATTTCAATTTCAGGATGATATTATATATAAAAGGTGAATAATTTTATTTTTAAGGCAGTTTGTACAAATCTTTACATTCCACCAACCGAATAGGCTTCTTTATTGGCATAGTAGTTTAGAAAGTGCATTAAACCTTTACAGCTCCAAGGTCACGTGGTAGTAGGTTCGTTTCCTGATACCAAGCCTCGATTTTGAGCCTCAAGCCTTGGGGAACAGCTTACTCACATTGATGAGCCCTTTGAATTTAGGCCAAAAAAAACCAAAACCAAAAACCCACGGATCTGAGCTTTTAACAGTGCATAACTGACTACCTCGAGCCCAGGCACAAGTTTCTGGAAGACCCGTAGCTATTGAGGTTGTAACTTTTCTTCTCTCTTCCTCCTCACTCAAGGCATAATTCAATCCGGAGACAGCTCAACTTGTCAAACCCGGACTTCAATATCCAGCAGCTTCAAAAACAGGAACAGTTGACTGGAATTGGCCGAATTAAACCAGAGTTATATAAGCAGAGGTCACTGGATACTGATGATGGGACAAGGAGTAACAGCAAAGCCTGTGGGAAACTGAATTTCATTTTGAAATATGACTGTGACTTAGAGCAGCTCATAGTGAAGATTCACAAAGCTGTCAATTTGCCCGCCAAGGACTTCTCTGGGACTTCAGATCCTTATGTCAAGATCTATTTGCTTCCTGATCGGAAAACAAAACACCAGACTAAAGTGCACAGAAAGACCCTAAACCCTGTGTTTGATGAAGTGTTTTTGTTTCCGGTTCCCTACAATGACCTTGCAGCACGGAAGCTTCACTTCTCTGTGTATGACTTTGACAGGTTCTCTCGCCATGACTTGATCGGCCAAGTGGTGGTGGATCACTTCTTAGACTTGGCTGATTTCCCCAGGGAGTGCATCCTTTGGAAGGATATCGAGTATGTCACCAATGTAAGTCCAGCATTTCTCCATTTGGGGGGAGGCTTCTTGGTCTGCATGCATACAGATTACTTACACCTTATTTTATTTTGGGGGCAAAGTATAAAACTCACTTTCATGTCTGGATAGCTGTTGTTTCAGAACCTTCCTTGTAACTTCCCAGAAGCAGACCTTTAACAGTATTCATTTTAAAAGTTCCCGGAATTGCTCATGAAAACAGTATTAAAGAGCAACGTTCTCTCTTTTCTACTTTCTAATTCTTAGCTATTCCCTAACTGGCAGTAGATATTATCTGCCCTCCTTGCCACATTTTCTGTAGAGCTTTCTTAGGTTATTTGTGCTAAATGGATCCTGGCATCCTATTCACTGTAATCTGCAGCTACGAGACCATTGCCAGGCTCTCTGAGAGCATTATGTCCTTGCCTGTGTGCCCAGGTCAGCTCAGTTGCATTTCCCATGATCAGATCTTCAACTTGAATCCCAGAAGTGAGAATGGTTGACAAGAGTTTGTACCACATTTGTAAATACAGAATCAAAGTGACAGGGAGTTCAGTCTGAAAAGATCTGCAGATATTGGCAAAGCTAATCAATAGAAGGTCAAATCCAATTTAGAGCTCAGGAGAGAGGTCTGAAGGGCTACGGCAGTGACACCACACACCCATGTTTACATTTTAAATGAGATTGCAGTGGTGATATTATTACTCCATTTACATCCTTATCACTCTCCTGCAGACATGTATTGACACTGCTGAAATAGAAGGAAAACTGGACTTTCTTGGGTAATGCTGATATTTTAGAGCCACTTGCTTCTTACATCAGTCCAGATTCCTTCAGGCAACTTTGCTCGCACATCTTCTAGAATGCGAGCCCTTCTGAGGCCAGCATAGTTTTCTTTCTCTGCCTTGGCATCCAAAGAAACCAAGCTCCATAATCCTTCCTCAGCTCAGATGATGATCCAGCTTGAATTTGGAGTCCAGTAAGTGAAAGGCTCTCATCCTGCTCTGGAAGAGAACACGCAAAAATCTCTGTGTGGTGACCAATTACCCACACTAGTCTTCTCACTCTTGTCTGCCTTTGTGAACTGGGGACTCACCCACACTTTGGCTGTTCCAAGAGACATCTTCTCTTCTCATGGCATTAGATACTGGTGCCAGCTTTGTCCTGATACTCACATAAGCAAAGTGTGGCACTCAGTTTTGCTGGCCCTTATCACAAGAATGAAGAAAGGAAAGAAAGAGCTGGAGAAAGCAGAGCGAAGAGTCTGTTTCTGAAGTCTTTTTTCTTTGTTTTGTTCTTTTTCACTAAATCTACCTATAGCACAATTTGCAAATTACTATCATTCTATGATAAGATTTACTATCAGAAAGAACAATCATCCAGCCTGATTTTTCTTCAATTCAGTTGGCTGGTACTTGACTTTTCACATAAATTTTGGCATCAAATTGCCAAATTAATAATTCTTTCTGGTATTTGGACTTGTATGAAGTCTGTAGATTAATTTAGGGAAATTGTGCATCTTTATGATATTGAGTCTATTCATTACCATAGTGTATTTTGTTTCATTTATTTATTTCTGTAAAATTCTAGGGGCGCCTGGGTGGCTCAGTCAGTTAAGCATCTGACTCTTGTTTTCGGCTCAGGTCATGATCACACGGTTTGTGAGTTTGAGCCCCATATCAGGCTCTGTGCTGACATTGCACAGCCTGTTTGGGATTCTTTCTCTCTCCCTATCTGCCCCTCCCCTGCTTGTGGGTGCGCTCTTTCTAAATAAATAAATAAACTTGAAATAAATAAATAAATTAAATTAAATTCTTTCATTCGAGGCTTATAATTTGCTTCATGAGGATCTTGCATGTCTCTTGTTAGATTTATTGGTAGGTGCCATGTTTTTCATTATTTTAGGTACAGTTGACCCTTGAACAACATAGGTTTGATCTGCTCAGGTTTACTAATACATGGATTTTTTTTCAGTAAGTGCAATACAGTGCTATAAATGTATTTTCTTTCCTTATGATTTTCTTAATAACATTTTCTTTTATCTGGCTTACTTTATTGTAAGCATACAATGTATAAAACATATAACATACAGAATATGTGTTAATTGACTATGTTATCAATAAGGTTTCCAGTCAACAGTAGTCAATTAATAGGTAAGTTTTGGGGGGTCAGCACTCTAACCTTCACATTGTTCAAAGGTCAACCATAGTATTTTTTCTAAAATTGCATTTTCTAACTTTTGTTGTTATATAAATGCAGTTTAAATTTATCTTCAATTTGGCAATCTTGTAAAATTCTTATTAATGCTTATAATTTGATTGTAAAATCTTCTGAATTTTCCTTATAGATAATCAGACATGTGACTTGATAGTTTTGTGGGGGTTTTTTCTAATCTGGATGCTTTTATTTATTTTTTAATTCAGTTTACAAACTAGAATTTCCAGTATAATGCCAAATAATAATTATGGTAGTAGTCATCCTTGACTTATTCCTACTTTTAAGTGAAATGTTTTTAACATTTTCATAGAGTATAATTTTGCTGTAGATGTTTTGTGGATGTCTTTACCATATTAAGAATGTATCCCTTGGGGCACCTGGGTGGCTCAGTTGGTTAAGCATCTGACTTCGGCTCAGGTCATGATCTCGCAGTTTGTGGGTTTGAGCCCTGCGTTGGGCTCTGTGCTGACAGCTCAGAGCCTGGAGCCTGCTTCGGATTCTGTGTCTCCCTCTCTGTCTGCCCCTCCCCCACTCGTACTCTGTCTCTGTCTCTCTCTCTCTCTCTCTCTCTTTAAAAAATAAATAAACATTAAAGAAATTTTCTTTAAAAAAGAATGTATCCCAAAGAAGAAGAAGAAGAAGAAGAAGAAGAAGAAGAAGAAGAAGAAGAATGTATCCTTCCATTCCTTCACGACTAAGACTTTTTATTGTAAACATTTGTTTTGTCAAATGCTGTGATCTTGTGAGGTTTTTCTCTGCTATAATTTGCTATTTTATTCAATTACATTGATCAGGTTTTTAATTTTGAACCAATCTTATATTCCTAGTATGATCCACACTAGATTTGATATATTACCTATTTTGCATATTAAGTTCACTTTGCTAATATTTTGTTTAGCATTTTTTTAATCTGTGCTAATGAGTGATACATGTAATTTACTTTCTCATATGGTTCTTATCTGGGTTGGAACCAAGATAATTCTTGTTTTATAAAATTAGTTGGGGGATTATTTTGGCTACTTTCCTTTTGTTTTTCCTTAGTGCTCCTGGAGGCTTTGGGGTTTGTTTATTTTTCTTTGAACTGAAAATAACTCTTTTAGTCTCTGGCTAGTAGTGAGGTTTAGGTAGTGAGGAAGAGAAGGGAGCAAGGTTGGCATATTTATTCCCCTACATAGCCTCCTTAGGGTATCTGTAGGCTGGCAATAACCTTCAACTGAAAGCCACAGTTCCGCATATGTCTTTGTTTTGCTATTGTTTTTAGAATGTTTTTCTGGGTATAAAAATAGGGTTTTTGGCATTGCCAAAAATGATTTTGGCATTACAAAGCTATCATTCCATAGTCATCTGACCTCCATTTGCCTTTGAGAAGTTGACTTTAGTATAATGTTTATTCCTTTGTATGCAGTTTTTTTTCCTTTGCTTTCAATATCTTGCTTTCCTCTTTAGTGTTCCATAGTTTAATTGCTCACGTTGCTAAGTGGCTATTTTTATTTATTCAGACTGATTTACAGGGTTCCTGAATATGAGATTGTTTCCTTTTATCAGTTCTAGAAAATTCTCACCCATTTACCTCTTTTCATTTGTAGAAGTTTCATTTGCGGTGTTTCCACACTTGCCTAGTATCCATAATAGTCTCTTTTTTTTGTTTCAACATACTTTCAGTTCCCTTTTTAATTTCTTTTACCATTATGTACAAGTTACTTTTATATTCTGTTCCTAACTGCACCAGCTATAATCTTTGTAGCTCTGATTTTTTTGTTTGGTATTTCCATTGACTAACTCATCATGCCTTGTTGCCTCCTATATTTAATGATTTGTGATTGTGAGTTCATATGGCTTGAAACTTTGTCAGTAGAAAATTTCATGTTCTGTGCTTCATGTTCTGCATTCTGAAAGTGCATTCCTTCAGGGATGATTTGTGAGGTAACCAACAGGGAACCATTCGAAACTGAATTTTGAGCTTGAGGGTTTGGGGGCAACAGAGAAGTAGGGTGAATATAGGCTCCAAATGTGTAAGTGCAGGCTTGTATTAATGGTTAGAAATTGGCAGGGGAGACTTTTTTCCTTGCTTTCCCTAGAGCAAGTCGAGGACAGGATATATCTTTAGCTTCTACTTATGCAGGGTAGAAGTTCTTTTTTGTTTATCCTTTAAGGATGTGACCCTTAATCTTTAGGATTCCAGCTCTATGCAGGGTTCTCCCACAGTCGTCTAAAAACCACACACTAAACCACTAGAGATTCACATTTACCTTCATTAAAGCTCCAGTTCCAGGGCTTACTTACCTCCATGGATTCATACTTTCTTGCTGTTTCTGGCCACTGAAAAATTGCATTTTTGTCCCATCAGCTCTGCCATGCATTGAAAAGGATTTTGTAGGGGCATCTGGGTGACTCAGTCTTTTAAGTGTCTTGGCTTCGGCCCAGGTCATGATTTCATGGTTCATGGGTTGAAGCCCTGCATTGGGCTCTCTGCTGACAGCTCAGAGCCTGGAGTGTGCTTTGGATTCTGTGTCTTCCTCTCTCTCTCTGCCTCTCTCCTGCTCATGATCTTTCTGTCTCTCAAAAAATAAATAAATGTTAAAAAAAAAAAAAAAGAAAAGGATTTTGTAATCCAGTATTTTTACCTGGAGGAGTTTCTGTGAGCATCTACCCTGTTGTTGGAAATATCGTGTGCTACAGTATATTGTTTAAAGATTGTTCAAAAAAGCAGTTGTTACCTGTACTAACTGGATAGTAATCTGTGTATTGGATGTTTGCCTTGTGATTGAATAGCCAGAAAGAACCTTAGAGGTTCTGTAATCTGAAATCCTCACTTGGCCCATGGCACTGAGGTGGAGGGCCATTAGGAGATTCAGCTAATCTCACGTAGCTGAATAATGGCCAAACAGGAATTAGGACAAAGGTTTTCAAGCCAGTTCAGTCAGTTCATGAAAAGATGTTTCAAAATTATCATACATGCTGGCTGGCTTCTCTTTGCCTGGCTATCTCCTACTAAGCTCTTAGATCCCACCATAAATGCCACTGCCTCAGAGAATTTGTATCTGAGACCTGGACTAGAAGGGTAGGTTTTTTTAGTATTTGTTTCCGTGACACTCTGTACTTTTGTCATTACTCATCATACCTTCCCCATTAGACTGTTCTGTAAGTGCGCAGACCATGTCTGGCATGTTCACTGCATGCCCAGCCTCTGGAATGGTGCCTGGAAGTAAAATAATTAATATGCACTTACTGAATAAAATGAAGCTCCTTATGTGGGGCTAATTTGGTGAGGCTCCAGGGACTGATTTGGTTGGAGAGGAGCTTTATGCAGTGCTGAAACCCATAAACTAATCTTTCCATTTTTAAAAAATCTTGTTCTTTATTTCTCCAAGTAGATTATGGGTTTTACAAATGTTAGCAGTCAAATAAAAACTAATCCTCACACCTTCCTGTGAAGAAACAAAATGGCAGTTATTGAGTGTAAAAACAGTAGTTTAATTGGACCTCTCAACTGAAGCTATATCAATCAATAAGAGTGTGATGCATCTCTGTGGGATATGTTTCAGTCAACAAGAGAGAAGACATTATCAGGGGGAAGGTTGAAGTTGAGAGAGCATGAGTTTAGTGGTCTGGGTGAATGTTGGTTGTCATGCCTGAGTCTTGACATTTTCATATACCCCACTCATCACTGACTCCCTGGTGAATAGGCATTGAGCATTCAGGAATCTCTCTTTCAATGGCCCTCTTAGAAACTGATTCAGAGACTTTCTCTGGGAATCTCTGATCATCTCAGCTACACTCTAATTTGGGAGAGATGGCAGAGTTTTCACGTAGTAACAGTGGAAGCCATGAGGTTTCCTCTGTGCCCATATGGACCCCAGTTCAGAAGAGGGAAGGGTACAGTTGACAATAGCATAGACTCTCTTTTAATATTAGGAATTTTAAAACTGTACATTTCCATCAAAATTTGACTTTGTGAGTCATTGCAAAGTCCCATATCTTTCAGTGGCTGATTTAGGAATTTTCCTGTTCTGTCTTCTAAGTCCCTGAGGCCATTTTTAGACCTGACCGAGGTGTATACCTGGAACCAATCAGGAGGAAATATAAGTATTCAGGGAAGCCAGTTGAATGCAGATGGGGCAGGCAGTCTCTGTCACTGAAGAAGTTTATTAATTTAATCGTGTTTCATTCCATTGCACCATGAGTCCGAGGTATTATCATATGATTGTATAGCTATGTCAGATTCAGTGGCATCCTGGTAGATGTGTAACATCTGGCTGGTAGAGGTGGAGGGACAAGAAGGGGACCTGATTTGTAGCATTTCTTTATTTCCGTGGAGTAAATAACTCCTAGCGGCGCTGATTTTTCAAGCTACCAATGTGACATCACTGAAGGTGGAGCTGGCAAAAGATGCTCACATTGGCTCTTGCAAGCTGGTGCCTGTTGATAAGAGCTGGCTTCAGCACACAACTGCATCTAGTGCTGAAAATACTAACACTGGTTGGATAACTGATCCTAAGAGAACAACAATTTGAAAAACCCCATAGAAAGCCCTGGCTTCCAGCTGATGACAGGGAAGCCAAGTTCCTTCCATAATGTGGGTGTGAGTGGAGTCGGCCATCGCCGAGGCTCATGAGCTAAATCTTCACGAAAATCCACTGAATCCCACCCTGTCATTTTTTCCAGTCATGATCCCTCAGACATGTCAACCCCTCAACGTCAAGATTATTCAGAGGCAGTGAAAAGTGGCAAAACTGTAGAACAGAACATCTGAAGGAAGGGATTACTAAAGCTGCAGGTCTCTGACAGAGACTTTGATAGCTTTTATCCTTGCCTAGGACAAAGCTTTTGCTTTTTCAATGAAATAGATGGCATGTACAAGAGTATATAGAATGCATATGTATGATTTAATAATAATAACAAAATAACATCAGTCAATCCAGAATTTAGCTCAAGAAAGAGAAAATTGTTTATCTCTTTGAAGCTCTCAGTGTGACTTTCCTCCATCCCTCAAGTTTCCCCAGAGATAATCAATAAACTGAATTTTAGAGCTACAATTCCCTTGTTTTTAAAATCACTTTACCACGTAAAAATTCAGGTTGTTCAGTTTTGCCTATTTTTGAAATTTTATGGAGAAATTATATTGTATGTATTCTTCTGCAAACTGCTATTTTCAGTATTTTGTTTTGAATCGCTTATGTTCATGTATATACTATAGTCCTTTTTTTTTTTTTTTTGGCAGGGGTGTTTTAGCATTTCATCGTATAGTGTACCATAATTTATCTCATCTCTTGGGCATCTGGGTGGCTCAGTCATTAAGCATCTGACTTTAGCTCAGGTCATGATCTCACGGTTCATGAGCCCAAGTGCCCCGCTTCGGGTGAGCATGAGCCCTGCTTCTCTCTCTCTCTCTCTCTCTCTCTCCCTCTCTCTCTACCCCTTGTGGGATTCTCTCTGTCTCTGTCTCTCTCCCCCTCTCTCTGCCCCTTGCTCACTTGTGCCCTCTCTCTCTCTCTCTCTCAAAAAAATTTATCTAGTCTCTTGTCAATGGATATTTGAATTAAGTTTTTTCTATTTCAGGAAATGCTGCTAAATGTATGTTTTTTAAATTTCTTTTTAATGTTTATTTTTGAGAGAGAGAGAGAGAGAGAGAATGAGAATGAATATGACTGGGAGAGGGGCAGAGAGAGAGGGAGACACAGAATCCGAAGCAGACTCTAGACTCTGAGCTGTCAGCACAGAGCCTGACGCATTGCTCCAACTTACCAGCCGTGAGATCATGACCTGGGCCGAAGTGAGATGCTTAACTAACTGAACCACCCAGACACCCCTGTGTGTATGTTTTTTGTACATGTCTCCTGGGAAATATGTGCAAGAATTTCTGTTAGGGTATATACTCTAGATCAAAGATAATTATATCTCAAGGAGGTTTAACAACAATCCCGGCAGCAGTGTGTGAGCCCATGTTAGTCTGTGCTCCCTCCAACACTTGGTGTTGTGTCACTCTCTAAAAAATTGACCATAGACTCTTCTGAGTATTGTACACTGACAATTATTCCATGCATGAATAAGGACAGTTTTGTTTTTTCTCTCCTTTTGGCTTCTCTCTCCCCACCATCTTTATTGCTTGCTTTATTGTATTTGCCAGGACTGCTGAAACAAAGGTCCACAGAGTAATCTGCCTTGTTCCCATCCTAAAAGGAATACTTTGAATTTTTATACTAATAGGCCATTGGCTGTAGACTTTGAAAACCTGAGTGGATATTGAATTTTATCAGATGACTTTATGAATTTATCTAGATAATCATATGTTTTGCTCCTTTTATCTTTTAATGTGATAAAGTATATTGCTTTATTTTCTAATTTTGGTAAAAACATTACTGTGATAAATCCAACTTGTACATGATGTATTGTTTTTCATATACATAGATATACATAAATGTATGTGTGTTATTCAGTTGTTTGGTTTGTTAATGTTTTGTTAAAGATTTTTGTAACTGAATTCATGAGTGAGATCAGCCCCTGATTTTATTTTCTTGTTTTCTGTTCATCTGGTTTTGTGATCAAAATGAGTTGATGGAGCATTCTTTCTTTTTATTCTCTTGAGGGTTTTGTGTACAATTGAAATCATCTTTTCTTTCAGTGTTTAGTAGAATTGACCCAATCAGCCTTCTGTGTCTCGTGTTTACTTTGGGGGAAATTGATTCCGTTCCTTTGTTATTGCACTATACAAGTTTTCTATTTCTTTATAAATCATATTTGGTGATTTAGATTTTTCTGTTTTAAATGTATTGACTTATAGCTCTTCATAGTCTTATCTTTTTATTTTCTACCTTATCCCTGGCTAGGTCCTTTTTCTCATTTCTAACATTAATTATTTGTTCCTATTCTCTTTTTCTTTGATCAATATCATTGGAGGTTTGTCAGTTTTTATTAGTCTTTTTAAAGAACCGTTGAATTTTATTGATTATATTTAATTTTTATTTACTCTTTCTTCTTTTGATGGTATGATTTTTTTTTTATTCCTTAGGTTTATTCAGTTATTTCTTATTTCTTACATCTCTAGGTCCTTTCTAAACCTATTTTACTGAGGCATGATTGATGTGAAAAACTGAATATTCTGGACAAGTATGCATTCATGAAACCATTGTTACCACCAAGGCCATTGACATATCTATCACCTCCCACAGTTTCCCCCCATCTTCTCTATTATCATTATTATTATTATTATTGTTATGAGTAGTGGTAATAGTATTATTTTTGTGTGGTAAGAACACTAGCAAAGGATCTGCTTTCTTGGCAGATTTTAAATATGCAGTATAATACTGTTAGCTATAAGCACAATGCTATATATAGATCTCTAGAATTTATGTATCTTACATAACAGAAACTTTAGATATGCGTTTAAGACTATAAATTTCCCTTGAAATGCTACCTTAACTGTCTACAAATTTTGATATTTAATATTGTCATTATTCTGATCTGTTTTCTAATTTCAAGTATGTTTTTTTCTTTGATCTACATATTTTACTTGAAAGCGTGTCTTAAAAATTTCATATTTAATAGTTTTTTAAGTGTTACTGCCCTAATTAGAATGTGATCAGGTATGTAGACTATATTTTGCATATTATGTGATATGTGTTGATACTTGCTTGATGTTCTCTTTTGCCTGTTTTTATATATATGCTATATGTGCTAGAAAAGATTATGCATTACCCACATCCATATTTTAGTAGATATTTTTTTCTGCCCAACATATTGGTTGTCAAAAAACATGCTTAGAAATCTCCTACTATGATAGTAGATTTTCAGTTTCTTCTTGTAGTTCTATCAGTTTTGCTTCATATATACATGTATATATATGTATTTATGTTTATAATATTGGCACTTTTTATATCTTTCTGGCCATTTGAACCTTTTATCATTATTTAGTGCCTGCTTTTACCTAGAGAAATATTTTTTGCTTTCTAAGTGCACCTTTCCAAGTGCATCTTTTCTGGTATTTATAGAACTATAAACCCTTCCTTTCAGTTAGTTTTGTCTTATATATTTTTTTCTGTTCTTTTACCTGCAGATTTCCTATATTCTTATAAGTAATTGTAAATACTGAAAACAATGTATAGGTGGATTTTTGAAAAAATCCATTCTGAAAATCATTTACTTTTAACAAGTGAGATTAGTCTGTTTATGTCATTGCAAACATTAGTATTTTGGGGTTATTCTACCCTTTTATATTATGCTTATTTTAGTCCTGATATTTTTTCCTATTTTTTTTGAATTAAGTTTTCTCTCTATTTCACTTTCTCTCTTCCACTAACTTATAATCTGTTTGTTCGTCATTTCCTAAAAATTGTGACATGCATGGTTAATTTAATAAACTTAAGGAGTTAATCAAAACTATACTTATATCTTGGAGCCCTCAGCTGCAGTCTCCCTCATTCCAGGTACCATTTTCCAGTGTTTTACTTCTGTCTTGCCTTGCTTTTTTACTCCCTCAGTTAGACATTATAATTAATGTTTTCCATAGTCAATGATGGTTTTCATTTATCACATATTCATCACTGGTGTTTGCCATTTCTTCAGGCTTTCCTTAAAGATGACTTTTCATGTTTAGCACATCCTCAAGATACTGCTTCAAGAGAGGGCCTGTCGTTGTTAACTCTCAGGATTTTTTTGTCTGGAAATGTTGCTATTTCACATTTATAAGTGAAAAAAAAAACATGACTATACATGTCTTTGGTGGATAATAACTTTTTAAAATTTTTTAACATTTATTATTTTCTTTGAGAGAGAGAGAGAGAGATTAAATGGGGAAAGGAGCAGAGAGAGAGGGAGAGAATCCCAAACAGGCTCCGTGCTGTCAGCACAGAGCCAGACACAGGGCTTGAACTCAGCGAGATCATGACCTGAGCCGAAACCAGGAGAATCGGATGCTTAACCAACTGCCACCCAAAACCCCCTGGAGGATAATATTTTTTTCTTAGCAATAAATCTGTTGTCTCCTTGCCTTCAAACTCTTGGTTTTGAGAAATCAGCTACAATCTAATTGTAATATACCTTTCTCTTCTCTGTTTTAAGACTTATCTTTGTCTGCAATTCTATGATGGTGTGGATGCTGTATATTTTGCTTAGGATTCACAGGGTATCTTGAGTCTGGGGATAAGTGTCTCATCAATTCTGAAAATTCCCAGCCATAATCTTTTCAAATATTGTCTCTTCCTGATAACCTTCTATCTTTTCCTTCTGGATATTTTTAGACCTACTCACTCTGTCTTTTATGTTTGTTTACTCTTTTTTTTTTTTATTGCTGATGCATCCTAGGCAACATTTTTAGATCTGTCTTTTGGTTCAGTAAATCTTTCTTTAGCAATTTCTAATTAGCTATGTAACAAATCCATTGAATTTCCCATTTATTAATGTAATTTTCATTCCTAGCAGCTTTGATTTCCAAAGCTTTGGTCATTTGTATAATTATGTGATCCTCTTTCACATATTTGATATCTTTTAAAAATTTCTTTAAGATTATCAATCTACTTACATAATATTTTCAATCAGACAATTATAAAATAAAATAATATGATTCTAGACATCACTTCTGCATTTGAAACAAAAGGAAAGTGCCAAGAAAAAACAGCAATGCTTACTACCTCTTGGAATTTCCATCAGGAAAGAAAGACTTCAAAGTCACACTGATATCTTCTGCTTATTTCTTATTGGCCAAAACTGTGTCATATAACCATATTCACATTTAAGAATGGTTTTGAGGGGTGCCTGGGTGGCTCAGTCAGTTGAGCATCCAACTCTTGATTTAGGCTCAAGTCATGATCCCAGGGTTGTGGGATCGAGCCCCACATCAAACTCCATGCTGAGTGTGGAGCCTGCTTAATATTCTCTCTCTCTCTCTCTCTCTCTCTCTCTCTCTCTCTCTCTCCCCCTCTGCCCCTCTCCCCTGTTCTCTCCTCTCTCTCTTAAGAAAAAAGCTCTCTCTCTGTCCCTGTCCCCTGCTCACATACTCTCTCTCTCTCTCTCTCAAATAAAAATTAAAAAAAAGAAGAATGGTATTGAAAACATAATTTTTCCATTTTTCATCCCCTATGCTGGAATGTGGCCAGATGAGGGGGTTATAGTGCTGGCATAGTGTCTGCCCCAGTGGCCCAGAGGGAGATGCTCAGCAACATTTCATTGAATCCAAGTCTGAACTTAAGTATCCCATCTAGATGCTCTGGGTTGCACAAAGAGGAGGACAGGGCAGAGACCTGAGAAAGCAGGCTGGCTCTGTTGGGATTCCTGTGTACATACAGGGAGACAGTACCACAGCTCAAAATTGATAGCAGGTGGGGTGGGGGAGCGTGCCTGGGTAGCTTAGTCAGTTAAACAACTGACTTCAGCTAAGGTCATGATCTCATGGTTCATGGGTTTGAGCCCCACTTCTGGCTCTGCACTGATGGCGAGGAGCCTGCTTTAGATTCTGTGTCTCCCCCTCTCTCTCTGCCCCTCCTCTGCTTGTGCTCTCTATCTCAAAAATAAACACTTAAAAAATTCTTTAAAAAAATGGTAGCAGGGGGTACTGATATTTTTCTCTATAAAATCTACCCATGTTTTGATTATTTTAGGTGGAATTTGGAAAAGAGAACATTTATAAGAGAAATAAAAACATTTATAAAAATATCTGTATGGATTGGTATGTGAATGTTTATAGCAGCTTTATTCATAATTGCCAAAAGCTGGAAACAACCTAAATGGCCTTCAGTGGGTAATCAGATAAATGTTACATCCATACGATAATAAGATACTATTCAGTAGTGAAGGGAACAGGGTGTGCATGATGCACACATACTGTAATATGGATGAATTGCAGGTGCATTGTGCTAAGTGAGAGAAGACAGGCTCACAAAGCCCCATACTGTGTGATTCCATTGATTCCATAGGATATGAGGAACAAGGCAAAATTACAGGGACAGAGAACAAATCAGTGGTTGTCAGGAGTGGGGGCAAGGAGATGGGGGGACTACAAAGGGGCAACAAGAGGGAATTTTGGAGAAATGATGGAATCATTATAATTGTGGTGGTGGGTACAAGCCTCTACGAGTTTGTCAAAATTCATTCCACTGTCTAACATACCAGTGAATTTTACTGTCTTTAAATTAAAAACAAATTAATAAAAATTAAAAATCACCTTTGAGGGGGAAAATAAATAATTAAATGAGAAAAAAAAATCAAATGAAAAAATAAGAAAAGGTACAGTGTGAAGCGATAGAGAGTATAGGATAATCAGTAAAAGTTCCCTGAGAAGGTAGGAGACAGAATCCAAAATACAGGTATAGGGGTTGACTTTAGATAAATACAGGGACATCATTTTCTTTGTTATAGGAGTTAGTGAGAAGTGTGGGGGCAGACACAAAGAAGTTTGTAGATTTGGAGCTGTGTAATGGAAGATAAAACATAACCTATGTGCAAAAGGGATGGAAAGGAGTTTTCATATGGAGGACCAACATTAATCAACTGGCGGTAGCTGACTAGTGGGCAGCACGAAGAAGGTTTAAGAAGCAATATCATGGCCCAGCAAATGAGAAGACCAGGATCCGATAGCAATGACTGCCATAAGTTTTGGACAACCAATTCCCTTGTGCTGTTCTAGCTCATTCTCTCTAATTGCTCACTCATGTATGTGTTCTGTATACACACTATTCTCTGTCCGCAGTGACCTTTTTTTCTGCTCCTCTTCCCTGTTCAAGTAAATGTTATTCGTCTTAGGAGTCCTACACTCAGCCACCACCTCATTAAGTAAGCCCTCGCTGTATCCACCCAGAACAGATTAGGTGTCCCTTGTGTGCTCTTCAAGTATCCTACATGCACCTCTTCACAGCATTTTTCCCACTCGATTGTAAGTATCTGTTTACCCTGGCCCACCCCATTAAACTAGTTAGTTGCACCTTGAGGACAAAGCCTATGACTATATCTTTGTTACTCAACCCGAGAAATAGATGATAAATGCTTTTGAATGAATAAATGAACAAAATGAGGATGGCTCCAATGTAGTATGTGTATCTTAAGTGGGATTCCCTTAGGAGCAGGGGCTGAGAGGGATTCTTGTGCAGGTGATTTACTGAGGGACGGCTCTCATGTGAAATCCGTGAGGAAGTAAGGGGAATGGGATAGGCAAAGGTGGAGGCTAAAGCTTATCTTGAGCCTGATCACACAGGCAGCTGTGGGAGCGTGAATCCCACCCTGTGTCAAGAGGGGGGTGCTGCCTGTAAACCCTGAACTACTTCGATATTGGCTACAGGCCATTTCCGGGCTTGCCAATCATTTTTAAGGTGGCTGCCTTCAGCTGATGGGAATTCTCCCAAGTAGGATGCAGCCCTGGATGTTAGCGGCCAACAGTCACAGCAGCTAAGGAATGGGCACACCAGCCTGGTAAAGGGGATCTAGTCGAGACACAGTGGGGTCTGCTGCAGTGTGATAGAACAGCACAGTGGGAGAGGGGTTATGGGGACACAGGAAAGACGCTGACTCACGTGATCTTTGAGGTGGAGTCAAATGATGGAGAGAAGGGACCCTCTTCTCCCACCATCCCCATCCTACATGCTCTTTTTGCAGCCAAGAGTCTACTTGCTGCCTGGGCAAGGGCACCAAAGGCAGGTGTCTGTATGGTGAGCTGTCCACTCCTGAGAGAGAGGCTGGCTTTGCAAGGAGCTGAAGTGGGCTCTACTTGGTCCCCCCCTGTACACAATCAGATATCTCCATGGTTGAGCACATGGGGACAACCTAGCTTGATGAAAAAAATCTTCTGCAAACCTGAAACAACTGAAGGAAAAGTTAATGGAGTTGTCAAGGGCAGCAGTTTCATCCCTGAAGAAGGGTGAGACTAGTCAGGTAGAATGTTCCCTTGAGACTGCTTTTAATGATCTTCTACCTGTGGAAGGATTAGTGTCCAAAATAGCAAGCCAGTTCCTGACAGAGAGCCTTATCCCATGGATTGGTGTTTGCTTGCTCAGAAATGAGTTTTGAGCCTTTGGAGAATCAAAGCAGTCTGTGGTATTTACAATACAGCCTTACTGTCCAGTAGCTTAAGTGTAGTCTAATTCTGACAGATGGCTCTCAAGGGAAATTTTCTTTCAAATTGGATTATGCTTCCATGCTGAAATGCTCTAATTAAGGGGAGTCTATAAACATGGTGGGGGAGTGAAAGGGAGGGGAAGGTAGGCTGTTTCTTAGGAAGCTGTTTTGGAAAATGGCCATGTTTGCAATCTTTATCTTTTCAGCCCCACACACTCAGCTACACTGAGAATCTAGGGCACTGCTTTGCTAAAAAACATGGTAGTGCTGGGTCAGTGGTCAGCTTTCAGGAGGCTGTGACTGCATTTCCGGCAAGGCCCTGCCTCTTCACCGCACCTCCATCTATTTCCTTCATGCTTTGTTAACTGTCTTGTTAACTAACTTTGTAACTGTCTTGGGGTGTAAGTTTCAGAATAAATGTATTCTTAAAATGAGCATGAGTGACTTTTTAAAAACCTCAACTGATCTATCAGTTCAGCTGTGTCAAACATTACTAACCTTTCTAAGTCTAATACTTTTGTTTTATTTAATACTTAAGCTAACTGCTTCATTACATTTCCTAATTCTTACCAATTTGAGACTTAAGTTTTAATTATAGAAAAAGTATACTTGGCTGTCAGATACAGAAGGATGGGTTTTGCGTGTGTGGGTTGAGAAAAATCTAATTTAGAACTCAGAGAGTGAGTTCTGGGTCTGTCTCTATCATTTATTCAACAAGTGTTTTTGAGTACCTACTGTGTGCAAGACAATGCACTAAGCATCAAGTACATAATGATCCCTACTCTCTGGAAGCTTATGGTCTTAGGAGATGGGAATGTGGGAAGAAAGGGCAGTAGACAAAAAATTACAGAGATAATTGATTACTTACATGTGCAGTTGGTGCCACAAAGGAAACATAGGTCGGTGCTACTTTCAAGACCTGATCTGGTCAGTGCATTGGGAAAGGATGCTTAGAAGAGATACCATCAAAACTGAGACTAAAGGACTAAAGGCAGGTTAGGGGTTCACCTGGAAAAGGGCCGAGTCCCAGGCAAAGGGCACTGGCATGTACAAAGGCCCCGAGACAGAAACACTTTGGGCAAGTTCCAGCAACTGAAAGCACAGAGTGGTTTAAAAGAGGGAAACACAATGGGAAAGAGACTAGAACTCAGGCAGGAACAAGAGTAAGTCTTTCAGTCTTTATTTTTTCAGTAATTTTTGAAGGACTTTGAGCAGTGAAGTGACACAAATAGATTCACATTCTTAAAAAGTCACTCTGGCTGCAGTGCAGAGAACAGACAAGAGGAAACAGTGAAGGAAAGGTCAGGCTGTTGTAGAAGGCCAGGAGGGAAATGATGATTTCTCCCACAGGCTGGTGGTAATAGACAAGAATTTTTTAAAAAATAGTTTTGTTGAGGAATTGGTATACAATGAGTTACATATGTTTAAGGAGTACAATTTGACAGTGTTTGACATGTATATGCTTTGTGAAACCACTGCCAAAATCAAAATAATGAACATACTTGTCACTCCAAAAACTTGTCTTTGGTAATCCCTTCCTGTGTCTCCTCCCTGCCACCCATCCTCCAGTCCCCAGGCAACTGTTGCTCTGGATTGTGTCACTATAGGTTAGTGGAGATTTTTCTAGAATTTTATACACATAATAAGTACACAGTGTGTTCTCTGTTTTATTTGGCTTCTTTCAATCAAAATAATTATTCTGAGATTCATCCATTTTATTGTATGTATTAGTAGTTCAGTCCTTTTATTGCTGAGTATTATTGCATCACATGGATATACTATTGTTTATCTGTTGCTTATTTGGATTATTAATGGATTATTTTCATTTTGAGACAATTACAAATAAAGCTGCTATCAACATTCATGTGTTTTGTATGGGCATATGCTTTCATTTTTCTTGCATAATTACCTAAGAGTGGAATGGCTGGATCGCATATATATGGTAGTTATATATTTACCTCCTAAGAAACTGCCAAACTGTTTACCAAAATGGCTATACCATTTTACATCCACACCAGCATTGTATGAAAGTTCTTGTCACTCTGCATTACCACCAGCACTTGGTAGGGTTGGTCTTTAATTTTATACATTCTAACAGGTGTAAAATGGAGTCTTCATTGGGGTTTAATTTGTATTTCCCTAAGGACTCATGCTGTTGAGCATCTTTTCATATACTTATCTACCATCAGCTTATCTCATTTGATGAAATTTCTGTTTAAACCTTTTATCCATTTTTTAATTGGGCTATTTGCTTTCTTGTTATTGTATTGTGAGAGTTCTTTGTATATGATGGATGCCAATCTTTTATCAAATGTATGATGTGCAAACATTTTCTTCCAAGCTATAGCTTGTATTTTCATTCTCTTAACATTGTCTTTTGAAAGGGAAAAGTCATTAATTTTGCTCAAGTCCATTTTATCCATTTAATCCTTTATGGAGTATGCACTTAGAGACATGTCAAAGAAATCTTTGCCCAATTCAAATTTATATAGTCTGATTTTCTCACATTTTCTTTGAGAAGTTTTATACCTTTAGCTTTTACATTTGTGACTATGATATGCTTTGAGTTAATTTTTATATATAGTATGAATTATGGATTGGAGTTCATTTTTTTTCTTGATATAGTATTACATTGTTCGAACATCATTGTTGAAAAGACTATAATTCATCTACATAATTGCCTTTTTCACTTTTGAAGAAACTCAATTGATCAAATATATGGGTCTATTTCTGGACTCTATTCTTTTCCTTTGTTTATTTGTCTATCTTTACTCCAATGCCACAGTGTCTTGATTATTGTAGATTTATAAGTCCTGAAATCAGGTAATATAAGTGCTCAACTTCGTCCTACTTTTTCAAAGTGGTTTTGGTTATTCTAGGTTCTTTGCATTTCCACATGAATTTTATAGTTAACTCCTAGCACACACACACATACACATGCATAAAACGCTGTTGGAATTTTGATTGGAGTTTCATTGATTATAAAATCAATTTGGAAAGAAGAGACATCTTAAAAATACTGAGTTTTCCCAATCATGAAGAATATATATCTCTCCATGTAATACATTTTCTGTAATTTACTTCAGCAATGTTTTTAGTATATGTCTCTGGAGCTCTCTGTGTTCATCTTTCTCCCCTCTGTACTATGCCCTGCACTCTAGTTGGGTTGGCCTTTCTGGAGTGCATTTCCACAATGCTGGGAGCCCACTGGGCTCCGCCTGGTGCTATGCTGTGTCTTAAAAAAGTTGTTCCAGGTAGTGAGCTGGGCTAATTGTAGGACTTGTCTCCTTTGTTTCCTGTCATTCAAGTATCACTTATCCTCATGGCCTGGTGTTCAGTGTTTTAGAAATCATCATTTCATGTACTTTGTCCAGATTTTGAATTGTTTCAGATGTGAGGGTAAATTCATTTCCTGTCTCCCTGTCATTTTCTCTGAGACTTAAAGAATGGACGTAGTCAAAATAATTTCTGGGTTTCTAGAGAAAGCAACCCCCAAAGGAAGGTGTTGGTATTTATTGAGATAGGAATCATTAGATGAAGAACAGGTATTTATATTTTTGTTGTGGGATAAGCTCATGCATTACATTTCTAGCATATATGGTTTGTACTTTCAATGAAACATTCAAGTGAAAGGCATAAAAGCTGTCGTATACCCTAGGCTGTGGTTCAGAAGCAGGGTCTGTTTTGGAAGTAAGAATTCATGAATCGTCAACATATACTATTTATGCTATTTGGATCATATAGGTTGAGGAAGTCACTTACTAGGAGAATCTGGGGTGAAGAAGGAAGAGTATAGGACCAATTCCTGAGACCTCATAGGGCCTGAAGTGGAACAGTTGAAGCAGTAAAGGAGAACTAGTTGATTGTGTCACAAAGTCACAAGGACATTTCGAGGAATTGTGAGTGGTCACGTGGGTCAAAAGCCGCACAGATGTCAATTAAGAAAGAACTGAAAAGAACCTGTCGGATTCTTCGACAAGAAATATTTGGTGGCTCTAGTAAGGGATGCTAGTGGTGAGAAACGAAGCCAGAGTGGAGCAGACTAAGAAACACATGAGAGCGAAGGCGGGGTGGGGGTCTGCCAAGACGAGAGAGATTGAAATAAAGAAGGGTTTTGTCAAGATGGAAGGGATATTTTAAATGCTGACAGGTAAGAGCAGGTAAAGGGGAAGAGCGTCAGGTGCAGGAGAGAGAAGATGAGCAGCGGGCGCCCCGTGGCCAGAAGCCTGGTGAAAGGTGAGAGTGGATGGGACCCCAAATGGAGGAACAGCGTTGACGGTTGGCTTGGACAGGGCACTTCCCCCCATGTCACAGTGGGACGGGGAGGCCCCACACAAGCAGGAAGTCGAGCGCAGCCCCATCTGGCGAGAAGGATGAGATGGAGCTGCGTGCTGAGAGTGTATATGGAACGGCCCCTGCCCTCAGGGAGCCTGTGGTCTTGGTGCTGGTCTGATGAGTTCTTTTATGGTAACTGCAAGACATGATTTATTAATCTCAGTTTGGTCTGTTTTAAATTTTAGAACATATTTTACTTTTCAAAAATTAATTTGTTGGCTTTTCCCTTTCTTAGGTAATATGCTCAATCCAGAAAACTTGAGTAAAAGCAGAAGGGCAGATAATACTGAGTACAAAGTCACTCATAATCCCTCTGTCCAGAGATAACCACTGTTAAAGTTTGGATATGTCTCTCCCATGTAAACTCTGAGCATGGCTCTCCGGTGGCCGTTTTGATATTGTTGTAACATGATTTGGCCTGCCTCTTTGCTTTAGTGTGTTTCAGGAAAGGAGCAGAATGCACAGTTGTGTATCTCAGAGGACTCCCTCTGCAAGTGGGTGGAGCCTCTGTCCCTGAACATCTGGACAGGACTTTGTTCCCTTTGTCCACTTGTCTTGAGGTGAGGGCTTCGCTGGCAGTCAGGCAGCCCAGGGCAAACCCAAATCCAGTGTGCCACCTCCGGAGGAAGCTGGTCTGGCTTGTTCCTTCTCTCTGGAGGCTGAGGGATCTTAGTCAGTATATCCAAAAGAGAAGCTGGCACTGACCAATTAGGCAATAGTGCTTTCAAACAGTTCTTAGCAAATATTCCAATCAAAGCAGGGTAATGCTTGCAGGGCCAGACACTGGGCAAATCTCATATGCAGCTTCTGGGGTCTTGGGGCCAGCCTCCCTATACTAAAGGATGCTGCCAGGCCCAGGGAGTGGGGAAGTGTGTAGTTCTATGGTGCTTCCACATAGGCCTGGAGGGAAAGGTCTCACTGTCCTTCCACAGCAGATGTGGACAGCAGCTTGTCAAGGGGATGGAGGCCTAACAGAGGAAATTTTGGAGTCTTGCCATATTGAGCCAGAGATCCAACTCAGTGAGAGCAGAGCATGAGGGAAAGTAGGGTCCAAGATCCAGTGAAGCATTTGTTCTTTCTACAGACATTAGGCTTGATGGTAGGCTCTGGGACACCCATAGAAACTGAAGAACACCACTGTCTGGCAGAGGCCAAGCCTGTGGCATCAGAGCAGGAAGCCGTTCCAAGAGGAAGCAATTCATCGCTAGCTGCATTTACTCCGTTCTCATCCTGGAAGAGTTGGAGGTGGAGAGAGAACATTTCCTAATGAGGAACTTTTCTTAATACCTGGGTTTCGTATTAAGAAATGCTCTCAGAATTAAAACGAATACTTTCTGCAGAGGGTTTCCTCTGATGCCTCCCAAATGCTTAATAACTAGAGCTTGACCACACCCTTCCAGAAAAAAAATAGGGGATACCCTCCCACCCCGCCTTCAGAAACATACACAGGCTCCAGGAAGCCACCTGAGAATCTTGTGTTGGTCTCTGTACCACCCTCCCCAGTCTCTACTAATCTGTTCCCAAAAAGAAATGTCACCAGATGGCCCTGCAAATGTTACCTGGCCATCAGCACGGTTTCACCCAAGACAGGGAGGCATTAGAGAATTGAATCCATAGTTCACTTCCTTCATTTCAGGTCAGTTTTGGATCCTTTCCTAAGTATTTAGTATTTTCTTAACACTGGGTTGGACAGTAAGGTCCATAATTGTGCTGCTGTTAAAGAAAATTGCTTTTTCATTTAATGGAGGAGGGTCCTAATGACTCACAGATCCCAATCATTTGGGAAGAACTCCTCTCTTGTTAGCATTTAATGCCAGGTTTTACTGCTCTCTGTTTCATGAACTGTGTACTCCCTCAGCATTCTTAATACCTTGAGCTATTTTTAGCATTTAATCCCTTCCAGGTATCAGAGCCACCAGACCCCCCCCTTTTTTTTTAAACAGAATAGAATCCTTCTATATTTTCAGATTGTGGATGAGTGGTTTTTAGGAATTGAGCTAGTCCTGTTTTAAAATGGGTTTTTCTTTTACTGTCTCTTTAGATTTCATACCCAGCCATGGGCATCAGATCAGGTCTAGTCCTGGCTGTGGTCTGTGTATTTCTCAATTCCAGCAGTTATCAAAAAGTAGCCGAAGTCAGTTTGATCCTGAAGAAAGGAAGGGAGCTGAGCTCCACAAACTGAGGAGGGTACAAGCCACAGCTGGTGGAGGGTGAGGTGTGGGGAGGGGTACTAAAGGCCCTTCAGGCAGAGGAGCCACACGCCCTGATGGGGTTTTGAGGTAGCCATGGCTTTGGGGGAGTGGCTTCTGAAGGGGTCAGAAAATTCAGAAGAGGGTCTGGAATAGGAAATTTCAAGTGGGTCCCTGCCCATTGTCGCCACCACGTACTCTCCTCGGTGGGAATCGTCGGGATGGGAGAGGGGGAAGTGGGGAGCTATTGGTTAATGGATACAGAGTATCTGGGATGACACAGAAGTTCTGGAAATGGATTGTGGTGATGGTTGCACGTTGCGCATGTTCTTAACTCTACCGAATTGTACACTTACCCCTGGCTAAAACCATTGATTTTATGTTATGTATATCTTTTCCACTATTAAAAAAAATGCAGAAAAACAACAACCCTCTATCAGGATGCCAAAGAGGCTTGTAGCCAGCAGAGGAGACAGTATCGCAGGGATGGCCCCTCCAGTCTGGAAGAGGCCTGAGGAGGTGCAAGCTGGCCTTTTCTCAGCCTGGGGACCTGGGTCATCACCCATGGACATGTGTCCTCACAAAATCCACTCTTGTATTTCACTCTCTCTGAATTCTCACTTCTCCCACCACCCCATCCATGCCAGTCTCTCTCCTGGATGCTGAGCACACCCACTGGAAAAACAAATTTTTCATTAGAAGAGGTTTTTCTTTCCTAGAAGTCATTGGCCTAGTCACAGAACAGCCGCACAGCAGTTGAACCTTTCACACTCAGTGCCCGCTTAGGACTGGATTCTGCGCTGGACTAAGGAACGCGTCCTAGGCGCCAGACCCCAGCTTCAGGGCTTTTATGTTTCCCAATGAATCTTTAAAACAGTGAAAGAAGTGTTATACCCATTTTACAGAAAAGGAAACTGGGCATAAAGGAGTTCATCACTTGCCTAAGGTCACACAGGTAATAAGGGGCAAAACAAAGTTTGAATGTAAGCCTATTTAGAGCCTCTGTTCCAAAACCTCTGTTTTTTTTCCACACCACACTTCCAAATATCTATCCCAGCATAAACACATGTTTTGAACAATGCCTTCTAAACTCTGGAATAAAAATGAGTCTGCATCCTGGTTTGCATGTAGCACACTTATGAGAGCCACTAATATTTCTGGTGTTTTCCCCATAGATCCCCTCTACCCCATGAGTCACTCATGTCAGCGGGAACCCCCCATAGCACCTTGTCCCCGCCCAGTGTAGTTTTTGATGAATAGATGATACATCAGATCTTGAATAAGGGCAGGCTGGCCAGACAGATATCCAGAGAAGTAATCAATAAAGGATGCTAAAACACCGTGGTGGAGGAAACTATTAATCAAAGTTTCTCTCCAGGAGAATATTCTCTGTAGTTGGAACTACTATTACCGTAAGCCACAGAGGGAGAGCACTGGCATTTCCAAGTGGCCCAGTTTGCAGTGAATGCACGTCTTCTGATGATGTAGGTCCAGTTAACTGCCAGCTTCAGGCTTCACTGTCAGGTGATAGAGGGGAGGCCAGCGCTGCCTCCAACAACCTTCTTTCTCTACCCACCAGTACAGGCAACTTCTCTTCCGATAAACACTGATCAGGTATATAAATAATACCATTTTAAAGGACAGCCCGTCAATCCTGCCTGAGCTGCCCACAGGCACTGGTCTGTCCTGCAGGCTAAAGCCCACAGTCCTGTTCACCCACGTCTGCCTCATAGACATGGATGTCCAAAATGCAGTCCTGTGGCCTGTGCTGACTTTCCTTCATCTTCCTTATCTCAGGACTCATTGCTAAGGCCTCCCCAGGCCTTCTCTCTTTCCACCCCTCCTCCCTCAGTGCTCACTCCCCAGCTCCTTTCATGACTGGTGCTGCTATTGCTGCCACCACCAACTTTCAGCCTGAGAGCAGGATTTTTCCAGAAGAAATGAGGGAGGGGCAAGAGGGAGACAATAAATAGTATGTGCGTTTTGACACTGCCTCAACATAAACAGATGAACTTCCAGATTTTACAAACTTGTCTAAAAAATGTATGAAGCAACCGTTTTTAGAGGATTCTCAACTCTGACCCTGTCTCTAACCCTCATCCTATTTGTAAGTGACAGTCACATGGAATGGGGTCAGGAATGAGGTAAGCATCCACTTTGTAATAAAACCAGTGATTCTTAGGATAGGATGCTATGGTTTTAAAAACATCCATGTCAAAATGGTCACCTTAAAAAAGTTCTACTCCCTGAGGCACCTGTGTGGCTCAGTTGGTTGAGCATCTGACTCTTGATTTTGGCTCAGGTCATGATCTCACAGTTTGTGGAATGGAGCCCCATATCAGGCTTTGTGCTAACAGCATGGAACCTGCTTGGGATTCTCTCTCTCTCTCTCTCTCTCTCTCTCTCTCTCATCTCTGCCACTCCCCATCTCATGCTGTCTCTTTCTCACAATAAATAAATAAACTTTTTTTAAAAAAGTTCTGCTCCCATATGAATAGCCAGGGTTTAAAAAATAATTTTAGCATTTTTTGGCACCTTGAAACAAATATGCAGTTCTTATTTTTAAATGGTTGAATATCATGAACTCTGGTGAAGGAAGAAACTAATAGTTCAATATTTTCTAAGATCTTTAGTACAAGTAAAGTATTATCTGTGTGTCATTTGGGGCAGTGGCTACATTTTCAAGACTCTGCCATCTGTGCTAATTGGCCAACGATGTGGCTAGCCGGGGTTAAGCTCCCGCAGTCAGTGCAAGAGGACCCTGTGGCTTTGGGCAGCCTGGCTGGTGGCAGTCACCTAATGCACGATGCAGTGGTGATGCTGGCCTACTTTTGAGAGCAGCTCCTGAGTTACAGGCTCCCCGTGTGGGAGCTGTGTGTTGGACGGGAGCTCCAGACTGCTCATTCCCTGCCCAGACCCTTAGCCTGTCATCATTGATTTTATGGGCAAAGAAAGCATTTTCTTTTTGTAAACACCACACCAGTGTCTTCAATAAGATGATGTAATGGGATTAATGATGCACTTTCCAGAATGCTCATCGATTCTGAAGATGGAAGTGGAAATTTGAGATGAGGCTAGGCTCTGTTTTGTCAACATTTGGCCGCTCCGTTAAGCAAAGTATCCTCACACAGACAGTGGGCTTAGTTGAAAGATGTGCTGGTATTTGAATACCCAGGGCTGGGAGGATTCTACCTAAGTTACAAACATTGCCAGGCTTGAGAGTGAGGAGAAAGGAAGAAAAAAATAATGAGCAGCCAGCACTCTATGCTAAAGCCTGCTGTATGGATGAGCTGGGGTGACTGGCTTGTGAATGTCTTTTCCAGGAAGTAAAGCCTGCAGGAGTAGTAGGGGCAGGATGGAGTGAGGGAAGCAGAGGGACTACCAGACCTTGCTTTTCTTTGCAGGTGTCTGTCCACCATCAGCCTGAGGAGGGCCCAGATGGTGAGCAGTTGTGTGTCTCTTTGGCCAAATCCCAATTGGCTCGACAGGCCATCTCTGAGGACTTGGGAAGTGTGTGTGTGTGTGTGTGTGGTTTTACCCAGTGAAGCAGTCTCTCGACTTCTGACCTAAATGAAGTGGGCTTTTTCCTTCCTAAAGAAGCAGAAATACATACAGTTTTAGAGTGATAGGAGTTTCTATGCAAGTGTTGTCTAAGCACTCAGAGATGAAGAAGAGATAAGGGTCTTTCCAGCAAGGCAACTGGGTCTGCATAGCTGCCCTGAACATCTGCACTGGGATTGAGAGAGTATTTACCTAAATTCATCAGAAAGTTGTACAGCAAACTTTCAAGCTGACAACAACAAACATGTTTTATTAAATACCTTGTATTCTTGGAGGAAGTGAGTTAAAAAAGCAAGACCCAGACATCATAGTTTAAACTTTGGATACATGCACTGCCTCTGGCTGGTTATTATCTGAATAATAAAGAAAAATGGTGTTCGGTAGATATTGATGTTATTTAAGTATAGTTGGTGACGGTGGGTATGTTTGTGGCATCGATTGTGGTGATAGTTTTGTGGGTATATACTTATCTTCAAACTTATCAGGTTGTATACACTAAGTTGTTTAGTTTTTTATATGTCAAGTGTGCCTCAATAAAGTAGTTGTACAAATAAAAAAGGATAGTCAGTGAGTCAGCCATTAGCAAGGCTGTGATAACTATAATTTTTATCCAGTCCTGTGGGGGATAGTACGGAATAGTGTATAACAAGTGCCCCTGCGGTTGTTGGAGGAGATGAGATGTACCTGTGAAACACTGATGTAGCAATACAGAGCAGAATTCACTCAAGGATGGGACCTATTGAGAGGTTACCATGAGCTGCAAATATGAGAAAGGTATTGCCGAGTAAGTAGTTTGGCTCTGGTCCCTTAAGGGTTTGACTGGGTGGAGTACATTGAGGTGCAAGAATAAAATATTAGAATTTCTGCTTATATTATCTTGGTTGTTTCTCTTTTTTGTGTATGTTTATTATATACATTTGTTAGAACTGTCTATATGTAAGCTGTATGTAAGTAAATACACATATATTGAGGATTATGCCCCAAACTCTTTCATACTGCTTGTGCCAGTTATAAATTTATTTCCTCTCAACTCCAAATTCATCCTTCATTGCCTGCTCTGGAAAAATAAATTGGGACCTTGAACTGTTTTACCTTTACCACCTAACACATTGCTAAACTCTGTCAGGAGAGGGCACTGGACAGACAATGTAGGAGGAAGGGATTTTTCTTCTTAGTTCTGATGTTTTCTTCTCCAGCTTCTGCCAGGAGGCCAGGCTTCTCCAGCACCCAGCTCCTGCAGCACATGCAGCTTCCCTAGTGCCCTGTTCCTGCAGGTGTGCGCACCTACTTCAGTGCTGGGCTCCACAGCACAGGTGGCCCCTCCGGCACTCAGTGGTTAGCAGCTCCCCCTGGCCCCTCCTCAGTTGGTTTTGTAGCAGAGTGCCTCTCGTGAGACATCTTCCCATGAACAGCTCTTCCTGGTCCCTAGATGGCAGATTCCCAGCAAGTTCCAGAGGTGGATTTCCAGTAAGTTCTGCTAGTGTGATACCCGCCTCCACCCTTACCTCCCCACCAGCTGGTTTTCTCTCGGGTGCACTACAGACATAGCTTCTTTGCCACAACGCAAAATATTAGGCAAGCACTGTGTTAGAGTTACCTTCTACTCTTCTCCTAGCTGTCCCATTATTCCTTTTGGCCCCAACTCAAATCCCACCTTTCCCTTAAGCTGTCTCTTGCCTTCCTCAGCCAGAAGGAAGAGAAGCGTCTGTCTGATGCAGATTACCCCACCTTCTCTCATATACTTCTATGACAGTTACTGCCTGATCCTTCGATTGCACAATCGAAGAAACATTCAGCTACTGCTTTGGGACTTCTCTTATATTCAATCACTGGGTTAGAGAAAGAGGTGGGCACAGTGAGATGGATGGGACTGACTTGAGAGATCATCTGGTCAAATGATACACAGACAGAGGAGAGAAGCCTTATCAAGACTCAGCATAACTTGCTCAGAGTCACCTGGAGCTGGAATCGGAGTGCCAAGATTCTCATAACTAGTCCACAGTCATGCTGTTCGCATTTCTCGTGCTGTGTCTTCTCTCCCCAGCTATCCCAGGAGCTTCTTGGGGGCCCATTCGTTTCCTTATGGACTTGGGTCTGCCTGGCCCAGAGCCCTGGACAGAGTAGAGCTCATGAAATGTTTCTTATTTAATTTGACTGGTCACACCTAAGCCTTTCCCCTGGATTTCATTTGGGAATCAACCTAAAATCATTCCAGGGGAATAGTGGTTTCTCTTGTGCTCATCAACCATCTCAGGTCTAGGCCGAGATAACTGATGATGTGTTTGAGCTTATCCAGGAGTTGAGATTGGTTACTGAAATTAAAGTCACAAATGGTAATGAGCTTGTCGAGGATGGAGGAAGCAGCTCTGCAAGGCCAACTGTCTGGATCCCAATGTAGTTCTAACACAGAAAGACCGAACTGTTGGTGAGTCTGCTGTTTGCATCTTCAAACTTGAGTCACCTTTCTAGCTCTTGAAATTTAATTTTCGTACCTTCTTTGCAACCCTGACATGCAGCATCTAGATTCTCCCTTGGGAGAAATGATTACTTCTGTTTTTCAGTGATCTGAAATAGGAGCAGTGAGTGTCTAGGCTTTAGCCTACCTCACCTGGTTTGGGGCTTGCTCTTTTCTGCTCTTGCTCTCTCTCCTTCCCAGCAGGGCTTGGACTCCATCATATGATGCAGCCCCCCAGCAAGGGAAGAAGAAAAGGACGCCTTCTTGCACATTACCCTTCTGTACTCCACTAATGCTGCTTCCCCCTTGTGATCTAAGTACTTAAACCTATGACTTGAGAGCATTTGAGATAGTAACCAGAACCCCTTTTTGAACCTTCTAAAATGAGTCCTTTACAGACAACTATCACCATTTTCCAGTCGATGTAATGGAAAGTAATTATGACTATCAGTACTTGAAACTCCACTTTGCAGTTTCTGTTATGTAGAGAATCGTTATCTTTAAGTCACTTTTCTCAAGTTGTAATATTAAAACATGCTAATTCGTGCATCCCACGGTAACATGTTGAATGGTTTGTATGTGGGAGGCGCTGGGTTGCTGTGAATGAGGGTCTTTGCCTTCGTGGTGTTTGGACAAGGAAGAAAGGCAGATATCCAACAAGTAATTACACAGATTGCTATTTAATTGGAAGTGTGAGAAATGGCACAAGAAAAAATACCAGATACTCCAAGAACCAGTAACAAGAGGGCAAAACTCGGTCTGCGGCGTCAGGGAAAGTTTCCCCAAAGAAGTAATGTTTATGCTGAGGGTGAAGTGTGAATTGAAGCTAACCTGAAGAAGAAGACAAAGGAGAAGTTCTGGAAAGAGCCTTTCATGATGAAAAACAAGCCATGTTCAGTATTTGGGATTTTTTCCCCCTTAAACAACAAGTAGAAACCAGTGACGGATTTTTAGGAGGAGAGAGACATGCAATTATTTGCATTTTAAAAATACCCCCTCAGGCTGTTGTGTGAAGAAGAGATTGTAAGGTGTCTAGGGAAATTGTCAAGGACTGTATTGGTATCATCTTAATGTTGCAGAATTACAAAAGGGAGCCAAAGTCTGGTTGTTTGGAAATACAGGATATGAATACCAGCGTAAGAAAAAAATAATACTATGTTTACTCGGGTCTTTAAGACCTGATAATAAACATTTTTTTACATTATTGATATGACTAAGCTTGGTCCCCCAAGCGAGGTAATGCAAAAGAACCAGCCATAATTGGGTAAGAGTGTCCTAAAGATAGAAAGGCAATGAGAAGTAAACCCCTGGTATAATAGTTTTCAGACAAATAGATAACCAGAGACCCCAAACTCTCTCCTCCTACTTTTTCTAATAGGCACCTTGGCTGGGTGCCTCATTTTCTCAGTTGGCTAAGTGTCCGACTTCAGCTCAGATCATGATCTCACGGTTCATGAGTTCGAGCCCCATGTCAGGCTCTGTGCTGACAGCTCAGAGCCTAGAGCCTGCTTCAGATTCTGTATCTCCTTTTGTCTCTGCTCCTTCCCCGCTTGCTCTCTCTCTCTCTCTCTCTCTCTCTGTCTCTCTCTCTCCCAAAAATGAATAAACATTAACAAAAAAAATTTTTTTTAAATAGGCACCTTGGCAGCAGGCTAACAAATCAAGATATAACCCAAGAAGACCCATTGCTTGTCTTTCATCAGCCACATCCATTTTGCAAAAATATCCACAAAAACTAGGGTGGGGAGAGAATGGGTGGCCACTATGTTAATTCCTTCCATTGTCCTTTTTTATTTGTCTTTTATTCTCAATATTTTAACATACAGAAAAATGCAAAAAAAAAAAGACATAATAGAAGTTCATATGTTAATATCTTGCCATATTGATCCTAATATATTTATTGTTATAAAATAGTACAGACATAGTCAAACCCCTCCCAACCACCTGACCTAACCACTGAAGTTGGTGTGTATCCTTTCCATGCATATTGTTATTATTTTACTACATGGTTATGGCTCTAAACATATATAATATAATATTGCCACATGTTACATTTTTTCAATAAGTAGCATTACAATTTATATGTCCCTTTGTAGCTTGTTTTTCTTCTAATATGATTTTTTCAAGGTTTATTTCGCACTAATACTTGTACATATAGATGATTTACTTTGTTATTTAGAATTCCATTTTGTGATTAAGTTAGTTTGCTTATCTGTCTCATGACTGATGGATAGTTGCATCAATTCCCCTTTCTGCTAAAAAAAAAAAATCTATAATGAACATCCTTCTACATGTCCCTTTGGGGCACTGCTAGAAATGAAACTGGTAAGGGCTGGAGTAGACACACAATTCAGTTTTTATTAGGTATTTAAAAACTGCTTCTCCAGGTATTTATGCCAATTTATACTCCCAACAGAAATATATAGTTTTCAGTGTCTGTATGTGTTCCCTAAAACTTGGTTGATGGGTTAATTTTGACAGTTGTAGCTCATTATTTTAAGTTACATTTCCCTATATGTTTATTATGTTTATACGTATTGCCATTAGGAATTTTTGTGGATTGCCCGATCATATAATTTGGCCATTTTTCTTTTAGGATTACTTTTATTTGTTAATTGTTATGGTTTTGGGGGTTTTGTTTGTTTGTTTGTTTTTTACTTTCTAGTTATAAATCATTTTTCTATTATGCATTTTGTAAATACCTTCTCTCATTCTAAAGCTTAACTTCTAACTTTGTGTGTTGTATCTTTTGTCATACAGAAGCCTTTAATTTTAATATAATCAGAATTGTCTCTATTCCTTATGGTCTGCAATTTTAGACTGCTTTAAGTTTTAAACAACTTTATAAAAGGAAACTTTTAGACTGTCTTCTAAAAACTTTTTAGGTTTTGTATTTTACAGTTTATTCTTTGATCTATGTGGATTTTTTTCTTTTATGTGTGCAGTGTGAGTGTTCACTAAAAAAAGTCTATCCTTCTCCATAAAAGTATCTACTATCCATTTCCTAATGCCACAGTAATGTTGCATAACAGCCGCAAAACCTCAGTGATGTAATGATTTTGCTCCCGAGCTTGGTTGTGCTGAGCAGAGCTGGGCCCAATGGGCCTCACTCATGGCTGTGTTGTCTGCTGGAGGTTGGCCGGGCAGGCCTGCTGATCTTGGCTGGGCTCTTTCACATATCTGGGGCTTTTGTTGGGACGACTGTCCTTAGCTCTGCTCCACGTGGCTCCCCAAGCTTGTTCTCCCGGCAGAGGTTCCAGAATAGGAGAAAAAGTGGAGGCGCATAAGGCCTTTCAGAGGCATAGGTTTGGAAGTGACACATGGGCACTTGGATGTCATTTGATTAGCCAAAGCAAGTTGCAGGGTTGGCCAGATTCACTGGAGGGGGGGTGGGGGGGCGGGCGGAGACAGACCACCTCCTCCTTATGGGAGGAGCTGACACATGACTTTGCCAAAGGAATGTACAGAGGGGTGGAGCGTTGGAGCTATTTTTACAATCAATCTATCTTAATAGCCACTTGTGTCAGCTCCCGTGAGTGTGGAAGTCTACTTTTGACATGTAACAGATTCTCATACATATGTTGTTTTTCCGCTGGGCAGTCTTCCCTTCTCTATCAGTTTATATTTCATTGATTTCTATAGCGTTTTCGTAACTGTTGAGTCTCCTCCTACCCAATTCTGTTCTCAACTTTCCTCTCCTCCCTCTTATGTGGATAGGCTATTTTTAGCCCTTCATTATTCCTGAAGAATTTTAGGATCAGCTTATTCAGCTTCATAAAAAACACTGTAGACATTTTTACTTAAATTGCATTCAATTGATATATTAATTTGACTAGAATTGACATATTTATAATACTGATTTTTTTTCTACCTTATATACTTTATTTCTCCATTGGGTTAGATGTTCATTAATTCACTGAAGAAGTATTTTTTTTTAAAATTTTTTACTGTTTATTTTTGAGAGAGAGACAGATAGAGCATGAGCGGGGGAGGTGCAGAGAGACAGGGAGACACAGAATCTGAAACAGGCTCCAGGCTCTGAGCTGTCAGCACAAAGACTGAGGTGGGGCTCGAATTCCTGAACCTGGAGATCATAACCTGAGCCACCCAGACACCCTTGAAGAAGTTTTGTTTTTGTTTTTTTGTTTTTGTTTTTTGTTTTTTTAAGTGCATTTATTTATTTATTTATTTTGAGGGGGAAAGAGAGGGCCGGGGGGGGGGGGGGGGGGGGCAGAGAGAGAAGGAAAGAGAGAATCCCAAGCTGGCTCCACACTGTCAATGCAGAGCCCAATGTGGGCCTTATACTCACGAACTGGGAGATCATACCTGAGCTGAAATCAAGAGTTGGACCTTTAACTGACTGAGCCATCCAGGTGCCCCTGAAAAAGTATTTATGAGACATACAGTATACCAGGCATTATTCCAGAGACTTATGCAGCAGAATAAAAGCAAAAAGAATACTAGCTTTGAGGACTTGATATTCTAGTAGGGGAAACAGACAATAAACAAAAAATGCATATGTTAGGAGGTGATCAATACTATGAAGAAGAAAAAATTGTGTGCAAAGGGATAAAGAATAACAATAAGGTTAGTACTGTTTTATATAAGGAGTCCTTTTTTGGTCATTCAGTAATAATGTCCTTCTTAAAGTTTTAAAATAATTTTTACCGATCTATTTCTCAGTACAATATAGTTTTTGATGCCACTGTGAAAGTTGTCTTTTAAATTACAGTTGTTTTGGCTAGTGAATAAAAATGCTCTGGATTTTTTGAACATTGATTTTATGTCCAGCAAACTTTTGTATTTGGTTATTAGTTAAATTAGTTTTCAGATTCTCCTTAGGTTGTAATTTTTAACAAAATACAACTTCGTTTCTCTTCATTACTCCTGCCAGTTATTTTTCTTATTTGGAGCCCTGTTAAGTACTCCTGTATAATATTGTACAGAAACAGTGAAAGCAGGGAATCTTGTCTTCTTCTTAAAGGGAAGTTTCTAGCATTTCACCATTAAATATGATAGTCTCAGTGAGTGTTTGATAGGTAACTTTTATGAGATTAAAGATTCATAGTTTGCTCAATAGTATCTTTTCCATGAATGAGTGTTAAATTCTAGTGCTTTTTTTGAGTCTAAATGATACTATTGTTTTCCATATGCCATTTCCATCATTTTATGTGGTGGGTTTATAGTATTATAGTATCTAATGTTAAATCATCCTTGAATGCTGGTGATAAACCCAACTTTGTTGTGATGGTTTTTTCCTTCATATATTACTTTATTTTCCTCTCTTATAATTTCTTTACTGCTTTTGCAGCTATGTTCATAAAGGCAATTGGCCTATTATTTTCCTCTCTTACACCGTCCATGCCTGCTTAAGAGATCAATGTTATACTAGCTTCACAAAATAAATTGGAGAAACTTTCTTCTTTAAATATATTCTCTCAAAAAATTTGTGTAAGATAAAGAATATTGATTTCTTAAAGATTTGGTAGAACTTGCCTGTCAAATTATCTGTCATAGAGGGCTTTTTGAGGTAGGTTTTAAGTAACTGATTTGATTGATTTAATGGTTATAATTTTTTCAAGTTATCCATTCTTGATTCCAATATTAGTAATTATATTTTTTAGATAATTTTATGTTTCATTAAGTTTTCAAATTGAGTTGGTATTAAGTTGATCATAATATTCTCTGACATTTCTAAAAGTTCCTAACATAGGCATAGTTATGGCCTCTTTTACATTTCTGACACAGTTTATTTGTTCCTTATTTCTGTGTGTGTGTGTGTGTGTGTGTGTGTGTGTGTGTGTGTGTGTGTTTACCTACTTTGTCAAGGATTTAACTGATTTGTTAGAGCTTTTCAAAGAACGAGTTTTGTACTGTTGATCCTTTTGTCTTTGTTTTTGATATTTTCTCTAATTTTTTGGTCTTGTGTTTGTTTTTGGTTTGGTTAGTCTGTTATACTTTGTCTAACTTTTTGATGTGGTTTTTTGTTACATCCTATGAGTCATTCAGTTCCAAGCAGCTTCTAATTCCCATTATAATCCCTGTTTTAAGTGGTGAATTATTTAGAAGTATGATTTTTAAATTCCCAAATTTGTGGGTCTGTTTAGCTTTTTGTTATTGATTTATAATCTTATTGCATTTTGCTCAGAGATTTGAAGAATATCGGTGTTTTGGATTTACTGAGGCTTGCTTTGCAGCCTTATACATGGTCAGCTCTTATAAACTGTTCAATGGTTCCCTAAAAAGAATGTATTTTCAACTTTTGGTTTCTGGTTCTTCATGTGAGGAGCATGGAAATTGCCTCTCCCTCCTAACAAGTAAAAAGCTGAACAGACTGAAAAAAAAAACCCAACTCTTATAGACTCTGTAAAAGAGGTGAGGACACATGGCAAATCCCTAAGGCTGGAGAGACTGACAGGCAAGGACAGAGAGTAACAACTTCCTGGAGTAAGGACTCACTAGTGGGAGCCACTCTTGGAACCAGTGCCAGGGTAGGAAAACCTGATGAATTGCTAAAGGCTCAGTGTAGACAACTTTGAGAATTAAAAACTCCAGGGGGACCTAATCATGATGGAACTTCACAATTTTGTGAAATTTACCTCTAGCTCAACCAGGTTTCCACAGTAAATATCAGAGAAAAATCTCTTCCTGTTTCCAGCAAGCAGAAGGAAAAAAGAACCATTCTGAATGTGCTAGTGTACTCTGTTCTACTTCACAAGGCCTGCCCTTGGGAGAAACTGTTTAGCCTGAGCCTCACTGACCTGGGGGAAAGAAAATACCCAACTCCAGTCAGCTCTAGCCATTCTCTCCCACCTAAAGATGGGAGAGAAATTAAAGAAAAAAAGAAATTAAAAACACTTGTGAAGTTCACAGTCCAGAGGCACAGCCTCATCAAAAGGCTGAGCCCTAATCATAGGACTAGAGATTGCTTCCTTTCCCCCCACCACCTAGCACCACATGACTAAAGGCCTATTTACAGCAGTTCCTTTTACCCAGTACATCGTGTCCATCTATCCATAAAAAATTACAAGGCATATGCCAAAAGACAAAAAACACAATTTAAGGAGACAGAGCAAGCATCAGAACCAGACATGGAAGGGATGTTGGAATTGTCAGACTAACAATTTAAAACAACTATGATTAATACGCTAAGGGCTCCAATGGATAAAATACAGAGCATGAGAGAACAGATGGTCAGTAAGCAGAAATATGGAAATGCTAAGAAATAACCAAAAAGAAATGATAGACATAAATACTGTAACAGGAATAAAGAATTCCTTTGATGGATTTATGAGTAGACCGGGCAAGGCTGAGGAAAGAATTTCTGTGCTTGAAGATATCTCGGTAGAAACCTCCAAAACTGAAAAGCAAAGAGAACAAATACTGAGAAAAAAAAAAAAATAAAAGAACAGAATATTCAAAGGCTTTGGGACAAGTACAAAAGGTATAACATACATGAAACAGGAATATCAGAAGAAAGAAAAAACAGAATAAATATTTGAAACAATAATAACTGAAAAGTTTCCCCAAATTAATGTTAAACACTAAACCACAGGTCCAGGAAGCTCAGAGAACACAAAGTGGGATAAATACTGAAAAAGTACACCAAGGCATATCACTTTCAAATTGCAGAAAAATCAACAATGAAGAAAAAAATCCTGAAAGCCAGAAAGAAAAAACACCTAACCTGTAGAGGAACAAAGATAAGAATTACATCTGACTTCTTCTCAGAAACTGTGTAAACAAGAAGAGGGTCGAGTGAAATATTTAAGGTATTGAGAGGCAAAAACCAGCAACCAAGAATTTGGTACCCTGCAAAATTATTATTCAAAAGTGAAGGAGAAATAAAGACTCTCTCAAACAATCAAAAACTGAAGGGGATTTGTTGCCAGTAGACCTGTCTTGTAAAAAAAGGTTAAAACAAATTCTTTAGAGAGAAGGAAAATAATACAGGTCAAAAACCTGGAGCTGTATAAAAGAAAGGAAGAACATCAGAGAAGAGCTAAGTGAAGGTAAAATAAAAACTTCCATTTTTCTTAATTTAAAAAAAAATTTTTAATATTTATTTTTGAGAAGAGACACAGAGAGGCAGAGAAACAGAGTTTGAGCAGGGGGTGGGCAGAGAGAGAGGGAGACACAGAATCTGAAGCAGGATCTAGGCTCTGAGCTGTCAGCACAGAGGTCGGTGCGGAGCTCGAACTCACAAACTGTGAGATCATGACCTGAGCCAAAGTCAGACACTTAACCAACTGAGCCACCCAGGTGCCCTTCATTTTTTTTTTTTTTTTAATTTTTTTTTTCAACGTTTTTTAATTTATTTTTGGGACAGAGAGAGACATAGCATGAACGGGGGAGGGGCAGAGAGAGAGGGAGACACAGAATCGGAAACAGGCTCCAGGCTCCGAGCCATCAGCCCAGAGCCTGACGCGGGGCTCGAACTCACGGACCGTGAGATCGTGACCTGGCTGAAGTCGGACGCTTAACCGACTGCGCCACCCAGGCGCCCCTCATTTTTCTTATTTTTAATTGATCTCACAGATTAATTAACAAATAACGACTCAAAATAATAAGAACAATGTAATCGATTATGTATGCTTATGTATAAAAAAGAATGTGTTTTCTCCTATTATTGAATTCAAGCTTCCATGTATAACCCTTAGATCAAGCTTGTTAACTGTGTGGGTTTTTTTATGTTTTTATTTATTTTTGAGACAGAGAGAGGCAGAGCATGAACAGGGGAGGGGCCGAGAGATGGGGAGACGCAGAATCCGAAGCAGGCTCCAGGCTCTGAGCTGTCAGCACAGAGCCCAACATGGGGCTCGAACTCAAGGACTATGAGATCATGACCTGAGCTGAAGTCGGACGCTTAACCAACTGAGCCACCCAGGCGCCCCAATTAACTGTGTTTTTCAAATAATCTGTATTCTCACATAATTTATTTGCTTGGGTTATCATTTACTTAAAAAGCTATGTTATAATGTCCCACTATGATTGTGAATTTGGTATCTCTAGCACATATACACTGGTTCAGGATCATTATATCTTAATGATGAATCGTTCCTTATATCATTATGTCCGCTGGAAATGAGATCAGCTGCATGTTATGGAAAACCAATGAGAGTGGCTTAGTGACAGAATATCATTTTTCTCAATAAATAAGAAATCTGATAATAACTCAGGGCTAGTCACCCTCTTTAAGGAAGTTTTCAAGGACCCAGATCCTTCTAACTTCTTACTCTACTATTCTTAACATTGTACTTGCAGATTCATAGTCACTGAATGCCTGCTCTACCTACAGTTATCAGCTCAGCATTATATATAAGAAGATGGTAGAAAGTTGAATGACAATATCAGTTAAGACTATTCCTTTATATCGGATACTTCTCAAAAGTACCATCCAGCAGATTTCCACCTATATATTTTCAGCCAGAAATGGTCATGATCATCCCTCACTGCAAAAGAGTCCAGAAAATTGGGTATTTTTAACTGGGCCCATTGCTGCCTCAAACAAAATTGGGGTTCCATCAGTCAGGAAATGGAGATATTGAACATTTGGCAGAAAAATCAGCCAAATATACCATACTATTTTATCCCTATAGTGTTTTTCACCCTAAAGATCCTTTGCCCAATATTATGTGAACTTTTGGTTACTATTTATTTACCTCACATATAGTTTTCATTTCTTCACTTTCAACATTAATATGTTGTTACATTTTAGGGATGTTTCTTATAAATAGCATAGAACTCAATTTTACTTGAAAATTTAATCCATCTATATATGTTGCCATTAATTATACATATTTAGATTTCTTTTACTGTCTTACTATTTTTCACTTTCTGGTTAATATGGTTGATATTTTTTGGCTCCTCTTTTTTCTTGTTGTTGTTTATTGAATTGACCTCTATTTTTGTTGTCCACTATACCTTTTTTGCACCTGTTACGTATATTCGGCACTCAGAATGTCTCCCTTGTACCTTTTGTCCTTCTCACACGTTCCATCAATCACCAGTTTCTGTAAATCTCAGTTTCTACATTTAGCTTGAATCTTCATTGCTACTACCTTGGCCCAAGCTATTATCATTTCTCTGCATAGTCTCCTAATGGGCCTCCTGGAATCCACTCTTGCTACTATTTCTGAGTGATTTCACAGAACTAGATAGAGAAATTAGTAAGAAAACAACTAACCTAAATTCTCCTGACTCATCCACCTGGTACAAATTGAGTACTTTTAACACCAGGAAATCTTACAAGGAAAATGATGATCCTAAGTTTTTTCACATTAGCATCACATTAGCATCTAGGTGAATGGTGATACCATTTATTGGAATGGAGAATACTAGAAATAGGTTTAGAGGAGAAGGTCTGAATTTAGTTTTTTACATAGTGAATGGGAGGTGTCTGTGGGCCATCCAAGTGGATATGTTGGATAGGCTATTAGATGTATGGGTTTAAAACTGAAAGGCATGGCTGGCCTGAGCATATTGAAGACATGGAAAGGGATCATCTCAGATGAACTAGAGGGAAAAGAAAGCAATTCCTGGTACCACACCATGGAGGCTTTCTACATTTAAAGGTCTAATGGAGTAGAAACCTTCTCAAGGGAAACTAAAACAGTAGAGTCAGAAAAAAGGAAGAAAAGCAGGAGAATCTAATGTTGTCAGATCCAGGGGAAGTGAATACGTTCACAAAGGATGTGTGAACATTTAGGGCAAGTGCCCTCTGAGAGGTCAAAATGAAGACGGAGAGATATCCACTATATTTGGCAACATGTGGGGGGTACCCTGTGAGAGCAGTTTGGATAGACCGCTGGCAGCATAAGCCAAGTAAAGGTGGGTTGAAGACTGAGTGGCAGGTAAGGAATTAGAGCTATTTTGTCTAAACCACCCTTTGGAGAAGTTGGGCCAGACAAGAAAGTGGCAGGCAGTAGCTGGGAAGAGGGCCATGTTTTCAAGGGAGAGATTTATTTAAAAATTTAGAGAGTATGTTTAAACGCTGACGCATAGGCTGCATTGGAGAAGAAAAGGGTGAAAAATGAGAAGAGCAGAGATAATCATTAAGTTTCTAAGCGGGCTTAGTGGGGTGGAATATTACCCACACCTGATCAGATGAGGAACGCGTCTTCTGATGCAGAAAGGAGGATAAAGACACAGAGGTCTTTGTAAGGATGTTGAGTGAACAAGCTCGGGGACTTCTGGTCCAATGACTTCCGATTTCTCCATGAAGTAAGAAACAAAGTCATTTGCTGATATTGAGATACAGATAATGTTCAGAGTTTTGAGGAACAGTAGGAAGCCTGATTGACCAGCAAATGATAGCTTATGTTCTTTGAAATTTCTAGTGTCAGGGACATGCGTTATTTCTAATAATCCCCAAAACCCAGTCAAGTGCTATTACCTTCACTCTAGAGATGTGGAAACAAATGTTCGATAATTTGCCCAAACTCATCCAGCTAGTGGATAGCAGAGCTGGGATTGAACCCCTGATCTGTTTGCCTTTCAACTGACACTTTAATTTGAAACATCAGACAGCATGGCAAAGACAAAATGACCCACTCCAGTTCTCCCTGGCTTGTTGGAAGTTCTCTGCTATCCCTTCACTGGCCTGCTTACCCTTCATATGGATATTTAAGATCGTTCGTGACCCAGTTGAAAACTCTAACCTGTATGAGCAGGGTTTGTCGTCTCGGTGGTTACATTTATTTCTGTTAAATGTAAGGCATCACTTGGACTAAAATAGAATTTGGGGTCAGATTCCTTCATGGCTGGGGAACTCTGCAGCTGTGACAGATGGATGAGGGAGCAAATGCTAGCGGGAGAAAGGGAAGAAAAAAGATCTGTCCTAAACTGAACCTTCTATCCGGACAGTGAAGATTTGCCTCCCGGAACAGGTTTTCTGGATTGCTAGCAGCCCTTGCTTTGTGTCTGGGGGTATCTGAGTGAGTATGCCTTAGAGGCACCCAGGCTCCCTCCTCCCAGGCCCACCCCACTCTCAGCCCCCCTCTGTCCCTTGGGTAGTGAGACCCTGCAGTAACCTTTCCATTTCCAATGACATGGAAAGCTGTGATGATGGAGTGTATGCATTTTTTTGTCTTCAGGATTTTGGAGAGAAGAAAAACTGAAGAAAGAACTTAGAAACCCTCCAGATGGGGTTGGGAGAATGGGAACAGATGACGTGTCAGGAAAACAGACACCCCAGTCTAAAAAGTACATCCTTTATTCTCCTCCCATTTCATAGGGAAAAGCACGTTTTCAAGTTTTTTTTTCTCAGCCAAAAAAGAAAAAAAAAATCACATTTCTCATTTTCTGTCTTTGCAAGCCTAAAAATATTTTTAAGATTTTATAGTATACCATGTTCTGGTTATGTGACAACATTATGTTTAATTGTTGGTTGTAATTTATTTGCACTTCCGAGCAAATGGGATGGGGAACTCCTTAGGGTCTGGGGACTCTAGCTAGAATTTGCCAACCCCAAATTCTAGCACCTCGTGCCGTGCTTGACATCTCGTGGGTGACAACTTTTGTTGTTGTTGTTTTTTAAATAAATGAATGAATGAGCTAATTTTACTTTTCTTGCTGAGTATCCAGCCTTAATGGGCTTTTGGTTTTCATTGCTTTCTCCTTATTGACATTTTCAGAGGATTTCTCTCACCTGTTTTGATGTTTGCCTTTTCTGGTTGTTGTAGTTATTATTTCAGTTTGTGTAGGGCTCCCAGGTTTTCTCTTATCATAATTGTATTATTTTCTAATGTAGCAAGCAAAATACAGCATGATTTTTTGATATAATTTTGATATAATTGTGTTTCTTATAATATTGATGAAGATAAACATCAGTGTATACATTTATTGACCATTTGTTTTTTCTTTTTCTTCTTTTGTGACTTGTCTGTTTCTTTTATTAGTTTTTGTATTGGGGTTTACTTTTGTTTTTTCTTAGTAACTTTTAAGATCTCTTTGAAAAAAAAGATGTCAGTCTTTGTTTGCTCTTTGACCCTATTAAATGTTTATGTATTCACATACATAATGTTCTTCTGTTGAAAATTCAGCAGTGCCTGGGTGGCTCAGTTGGTTGAGTGTTCAACTTTTGCTTTTGGCTCGGGTCATGATCCCAGGGTTATGGGATTGAACCCTGTGTTGGGCTCAGCGCTGGGCCTGGAGCCTGCTTAAGATTCTCTCTTTCCCTCTGCGCCTCTCCTGCTCACCTGCAGGCATTCTCTCTCTCTCCCAAAATAACAAAAGAAAGAAAGGGAATTCTGCCTTTGGAGTTATGCTTAGAAAGTCCCTCCCATCTCCACCCTCATTCCTGAAATTACAAAAATCACCTATGTCAACAACCACAGCAACATTCGGGAATAACATTTACGGAGCACTTAACCATTTGCCAGCCTGTGTCCAAAGAGCTTCACACATGCCATCTTCTCTATTCATCACAGAAACCCTATGAGGCATATGCTATTATTATAACTTATTTTACAAATGAAGAAGCTGAGATACAGAGAGGTGAAGTGACTTGTTCAAGGTTACCTAGTGAGTGGCAGAGCCTGGAATCAAGCCCAGCTCGTCTGACTCCAGAGGCTGCAGTCTAAACTGCACTCTCTACTTTGAAACTCAAATCCATTTGGAATGAATCTGGCATACGTGTAGGCTAGTGATCTTAACTAATTTTTCCAAATAATTGGTTTTTCAACCAAGCCCCCTGATTGAGCCAACATTTCCTAACCTGCCAATTTGTCACATAACAAATACTCATATTTTTAATTTTTGTGCAGTCTGCACATTTGAGCCTTATACATTCACATCACTAAACCACCTTTTGTAACCCAAATTTAACATTTAATACATCAGCTGATAAAGCTCTTGAAAACTATTTTAAGTGGCATTGCTGAAACAGATCGGTGTCAGCAGGATTTTCATCTTCATTTGATTAGTGGTATTTACATAATTGTCTAAAAATTGAGTCTCATCTTGCCCTTATTCTGAAGCCAGACACAGTAGAACATAGATTGTATGATTCCATTAATATGGAATTCCATTAGTATGTAATGTCCAGAAAAGGCAAATCTGTAGAGGTTCAAAGTAGATTAGTGGTTGTCTAGGGCTAGGGAGGTTATGAGGAGAGACTAGATAGGCATGAGGTTTCTTTTTTAGAATAATAGAAATGTCCTAAAATTAGATTGTGATGATGTTTTTGTTGTTATTGTTTTAATATTTTAAATTTTTATTTATTTTTGAAAGAGAAAGAGACAGAGTGCGAGCGGGGGCGGGTGGAGAGAGAGGGAGACACAGAATCCAAAACAGGCTCCAGGTTGCCAGCTATCAGCACAGAACCTGATGCAGGGCTCAAACTCATGAACCGTGAGTTCATGACCTGAGCTGGAGTCAGACACTTAATCGATTGAGCCACCCAGGCTACCCAAGATCGTGGTGATGTTTATAGATTCTGTAAATGTACTAAAATTCGTTGGGCTTTACACTTAAAACAGGTGAACTTTATGGGATGTAAATTATTTCTTAACAAAGCAATTAAAACAATAAGACAACAACCTACACCCTATTCAAACACACATGCACGTGCACACACACGCACACACAAAGATGGGAAATTGAAAAATGCTGATATTAATCATAAAGTATGACCCTCAAAAATGTAATAAAATGGGATAAATATGGAAGTAGTGAGAATTTGAAAGCAATTGACTATTATCTTCAAACAGATGCTCTCTTCCACTTAGCCTATTGATTCTGCGATCTATTGTGAATGAAAGAGAATGTTGGGAACATACTGTTAAAAATTGTGCTATCAAAGTAATATGTGGTAAGGGTTTTAATAAAATCTGTAGTTCTTAGAGAATAGAAACTCCTTTATAAAAATATCCAAGTATGTTTCTCGAGTTTTGTGCATGAGTATCCCTTGTATTTTAATGAGATAATTATGTACCCAAGTGCTGGTCTGCATATATAGTTGGTCTATTTTTGTACTTTATGGGTTTTCCCCACTCATCTTCACTTTTTTTTGGTAGCAGTATACTGATATTAGAATGACAGCCTTTTAATAATACATTTTACTTCTAGTAAGACAGATGTCTCATCTTATTCTAATAAATGGTGAGAAGACTGGGTATTTCATCGATGTAATCTTGCAAGTAATCCTTTATATGATTTTGGAAAGATGCTTAAAAATGAACTGTGACATTGTTGTGGGATTTACTTATGTCTACATACAATTCTGGTATGAATGAACATAGTTATAAATTTAAATATTCCCATCTGGGAACATAGAATATCTCCATTTACTTCATAACTTTTTTTTAAAAAAAAGTCATTTAATACCATTTTGTAAAATTTCTTTATCTGGATTCATTACATATCTTTTTAAGATTTTTCCTGTGTACTTCATATTTTTGCTGCCATTGAGAATGGAAAATTTTTCACTTCCAAAATCTGTTTCACTGGTATATATAGAAAAGACTTTTTAAATTGAGATATAATTTACATTTGGTAAAATGCATAGATTGTAAGTGCTCAGTTTGATGAGTTTTAGTATTTGTGTTCATCCATATAACCACCATCCACAGCAAGGTAAAGAACATTGCCATCATCCCAGAAAGTTCCATCATGCCCTGTTCCAGTCAGACCCTCCACCCTACCCTAACAGCAGCCAATTTCTGACTTCCATCACCACAGTTTCCTGTTCTTGTACTTAATAACTTGTGTAGGAGGGAATTCTTTTGCTCAAGGTAATGTTTTTGATATTTAGCCATGTTGTGGGGTATATCTGTAGTTTGTTCCTTTTTTTTTTTTTAAACTGAGTAATATTACAGTGTATGAACACACCAGAATTTGTTTATCCATTCTTCTATTTTTGGACATTTGGGTTGTTTGGGGTTTTTTTTTTCTTTGCTTTTGTTTTGGCTAATATGAATACAGCTGTTATGAACATTCTTGTATAAATCTGTGAGAGATACATTTCGTTTCTCTTGGGTAAATACCTAGGAGTAAAATTCTTTGGTCGTAAGGTAGATAGATATATGTTTATAAGAAATGCAAATGGTTTTCTAGTGCGTTGTCCTATTTTATACTCACACCAGCAGTGTGTATGAACTCTAGTTCCTTCATGTCCCTGACAATATTGGTGTCTTTATTTTAGCCATTCCAGTGACAGTATTTCATTGTGGTTCTCCTTTATGACTAATGACATCAAGCTTTTCTCGCTTTCCAGGTATCATCTATAAAATGTATGTTTTAGCTTTTTGACCATTTTTATTGGGTTGGCTTCTGACTTATGATTTCTAGGAGTTCTTTGTTTTTACATACATGTAATTAGCCACCTGTTTCATTAGTTTCAATAGTTACTCATGTGGTTATCTTTGGTTTCTAACCAAGCAATCATAGCTTCTGTGAAGAATCATTTTTACTCCTTTTTTGTAATAGTTTTACCTTTTATGTATTTTTCTTACTTTATGGTATTGGTTGGAACTTCCCAAACTGTCAAATAATGGGAGTGATAGCAGGAATTCTTGTTCTGATCTTGAATTCAATGATACTGCTCTCCGTGTTACATGATTGTTTTATTAGGAATGGATGTTGAATTTTATCTAAAACCTTTTCTGTTGAGATGTTTCCTACTTAATCCATTAATGTATTTATTAATTTTGAAACATCCATGTATCTTAGAATAAACCCTACTTGGTCAAGGTTATTATTAATACCAATAGGTTTTATTTGTTAGTATATAGGATTTTTCAACTATATTCATATAAAAATTGACCTGTAGGTTTGTTTGCTTGTTTGTTATTATTTTGGTAAAGGTGTTTGTTTCTTTTGTGCATCTTTGTCAGATATTATTTCAGGGTTATACTAGACTCAATATAAGAGTTGTTACTATTCTCCTCTGGAATATGTATTTTTGTTGTTGTTTATTTATTTTTGAGAGAGAGAGAGAGAGAGAGAACAGAACATGAACAGCAGAGGAGCAGAGAGAGAGAGAAAGAGACATAGAATCTGGAGCAGACTCTAGGCTCTGAGCTGTTAGCACAGAGCCCGATGCAATGCTCAAACCCATGAACTATGAGATTATGACCTGATCTGAAGTTGGAGGCTCAACCAACTGAGCCACCCAGGTGCCCCTGGAATACATTTTTAAATAAATCAATTGCATATGTCACCTTTTCATTCCTATTCCCTTACCTGTTTTACCCTTGGGTGATCTCCTTAAGCTCACACCTCCTCTTCCCAGATTGTTACTGTCCAGTGCTGAGTTCCAGATGTTTCCAAGCCCCCATTTACCTGCTTTGGTCTGATTGCTTCAGGTACAGACGTTGTCAGCATCTTTTGTGTAGGCTGACCTGAGCTGTTGAGGCTTGCATTTTATTTTGGAACAGTTTCTCATGTACTAAGTCTGAGGGCATTTGTGAGAACATTTAGGGCTGCAGCTAGCTCAGAACATTTAGAGTCAGCTCCCACTGACTCTGAACCATGAAAGAGATTGAACTATGTAAAATTGCTAATATATTGTCCATCACTTTTTACCTATAAAAGTGGAAGTTTCACATAATTTAACCTAATACTTGAACTCTCTCCTCGCAGATGTCTGGAAGCACTAGAGGCTGGGGAGGCCTTCACATCTTTTCTTTTGGAGACCCTAGAGGGAGATGCCTGCATTAGGTGTGATGTGACTGGGGCACCTGGTGTTGGGGAAGTTTTCCTGATGAACATTTTTCAAGGCTCTTTTTACATTTTTCTAGATTATCCTAGAGGGTTACGTTTTGATATTGCAGAATTCCTGGGGCCTCTATCATGAATCTTCCTAACCAAAAGGAATGTCCTATCATACCCCACAGAATCTGATGAGATGAGTAGCAGAAACCTGTTTACAACAAAAGCAATGACGAATTCAGTAACCAATTAAGCCACTTGTTAATGACTAAGAACACCTTATAAAATCCAGATAATCTTGGGAAATTAGCTAAAAAAACAATGGAAGCTTGAATAGCATAAGTTGCTGATTTATTGCAATGGCCTCGTAGTTAGTTATCGTGATCCTATTTTGCCTCCCTGCCTCATGCAGTTCTCTACACAAAAGCTAGAATGATCCCTCTTAAATTTTTGGCTGATTCCTGTCACTTCTTTGCCCCAGATCTTCTGATGACTCCTAGTTTTATCAGAATAAGAGCCAAAATCCTCCAGAATTTGTACCCTGTGCCCCATTATCTCAGACTGCATATCCAGTCCTTTTCCAAATATTTTCTCCACTACAGCTACACTGGAGGCTCCTTCCAATGTTGACACACTGCTGCCTCAGGGTCATTTTATCTGCCTGAGCCACTTCTGCACTTTTGCTTCCTCCCTTCCTTCAGGTCTTCTTTTATTTATTTTAATTTAATTTAATTTTGTTTTGTTTTGTTTTGTTTTTGGAGAGAGAGAGAGAGCATGGGAGAGAGGAGCAGAGGGAAAGAGAGAAAATCTTAATCAGCTCTACGCTCAGTGCAGAGCCCAATGCACAGGTTGATCCCATCACCCTGGGATCATGACCTGAACTGAAATCAAGAGTTGGATGCTCAGCCAACTGAGACAGCCAGGCACCCATGTCTTCTTTTTAATGTCATCATCTCTGAGGTCTTCCCCGACCATCTTATTTAAAATTGCATTTCCTGGGGCACCTGGGTGGCTCAGTTGGTTAAGCAACTGACCCTTGATTTTGTCTCAGGTCATGATCTCACAGTTTGATGAGTTCAAGCCCCACCTCAGGCTCTGCACTGACAGTGCAGAACCTGCTTGAGATTCTTTCTCTCTCTCTGCCCCTTCCCTGCTCACACTCTCTCTTTCTCAAAAATTAAAAAAAATAAATTTAAAAAATTGCATTTCCTTCCACCATCTCCTCTGTCTGACTATAATTTTGACATTTTTTTTTACCATTTAATGTACAATATATAGTTTACTTTTTATATTTGTTTGTTGTCTGAGTTCTAGAGTATCAACTGCAATGGCAGTTCTATTACAGCAAGAATTCTTACCCTTTTTCCCCCTTTGTATTCCCAGTACCTAGTATAGTGCCTGGTACATGGTAGATATTCAACAAATACTTGTTGAATAGATGAATTAATAAATTTAAAGTGAAGACTCTCTCTGTTTTTTTTAAACATTCCCAAGACTCTCTTGCCTTCTACATAACTGCCTTTGTTCTTGTCCCAGATGAATGAGAACTACACCTTTGTAGAGAGAAGCTAGAATTCCTACATAACGTAGACTGTCATGATTCTAGGGAGTCAGGGAATTCCTCAGGTGGTCAGGGCAACCTCGGTGCCCATGTTTGTCACCCAAAACACCCCGACACATGGAATGGCTTAAGGCCATTACCAAGAAGTAGACTTTCTGTAGCAGTTGAGTTATTCTTCCTAGAAAATGCCTGTGAGTCTCAACTGGGGTGTCAGGTGGAGAAAGCTTTAGACTCTCCGCAAAAGTCGTGAGAGTTGGAGTGGGATGTTTGTTCTCAAACTCTTAATAGGATAGTTTGACACCTCCTGAAAGTCACCACCCTGGAATGAAGACTTGGGGTCACAGAGAGCACAGGGAAGTAGAATGGATCTTCAGACCTATTCATGACACTGGTGCACTTTGTGACCTCAGGCAGGTTGTTCAACCTCTCTGATGGTATCTGATAACCTTATGTAGCTCCTAGGACTGTACAATTTTGTAGGGATAGTTTGTTTTCTTTCCTGTATGATTCTTTTCATAGCCTAGGAAATTCTTGCAGCATCTGTGTGTCTCCTTTATCCAGCTAGTAGATCAGGATGTAAGAGTGTTTTCAAATGTGGGACGAGCTGTTGGAGAGGAGTTTCTGCTCTGTGCTTTCCCTGATCAGTCTCTCATTCCCTTCCTGTAGAGATTGACACTCATTCACTGATACATTGCACCTGAGAGTTAGAGATCTCCTCTGTGCCTTGCACTGCTTTGAGCAGTGTGGGAGTGGCATGGATAATGCATTACCACATATTTCAGACATCGTGCTAAATGTTTTACATATATTAGTTCATTTAATTTTTAATGAGAGAGATGATTATTATTGTCTTTATTGGAAGTATATCTGAAATGCTTCCTAATTATACCTACACTTCCCTTTATTGTAACGACATCTCTATTTCCCGAAAGAGTATTAGGAGACTTTAGTGGATATGGAGGGAAATGGTCTGATGCTTGTATGTGAAGGAGAGGCAGATCCTCTTTTGCTAAAGCCCCATTTGCCCTAGTTCTCAAATAGGATTCCGTCAAGGTTGCTTCTCTTGCTTTTCTTTCTTCTCTTCTCCACTAGCTGCCAAGGCAGAAGTGAGTCCTTGCTGATAAAAGGTGAAAGTGAGCCCTGAGGATGAAGACCTTGTGTGATAAAGGGAAGGATCCGGAGACTAATGTTTCCCAGTTCAGCTCCCCACATGCTTCCTCATCTCTCTCCACCACACAAGAAAAAATAATCTGGCCAACTTCCCTTTACCATCCTCTAAGATTCTCCTGGGCTAGGCAAGAGCTCTCCACTTGGGAGCACTATAGTCTGCGGTCAGTCTGCCTGACTGGGGCTCCAGCACTACCTAGCTGTGTGACCTTGGGCAGGTTACTTAACCTTTCTGACCTAGAGTTCTGTTCTGTCAAATGTCTGGGGCCCTGGCTAAAATGCTAAGAGGAAGAAGATATAGCTCTTGCTTTCAGCATCTCACAATCTAACACAAATATCTCTAATTTCTTGTGGTAATAGAAATATGGACAAAGGGCTTCCTGAGCGGAGAGCACAGGGCTGGAGAGACCTGAAGTTTGCACAGTAGGGATTACTTGCAAGCTGGGTCTTCAAAGATACAAAAGAACATTTCACCAGCAGAGAAGTGAGCAGTCATTCAGGAAGAAGAAACAGCACACAAAAGGAATGCAAGGGTAAGGTATGTGTAGGGAGTTAAGAATAGTTCAGACTGATTGGGGAATTGAACATGTTAGGGGAAATAACAGAAGATCATTTATAGGATATGCTAAGAGGTTCACTCTTAACCCAAGGATTTAAGCAAGGAATTTAAGCAATCAAGACACACTTTGGAGGTTGGATGAAGCGACTTGGTGACCCACGTACTAAACTCTAAGAGTTACATGGTAGTAGGGGTGGAGGCACAATTGATGGGAATGGAAGAGAAGTGGGATGCCTAGTGATTGTCTCCAGTGTAAAGGTTAAAAACAGCCTATGTCCTGTGATTTTCTTTGGAGCAGGTCTCCATCCATGGTAGAATAAAAATAATGTGTTTCTCTTGATGACTGCTCCTATCACTGAGCATGTTGGCTGTTTCATTCACTTACTGCTATGCTTCTCTTTAGAGGGCATTTCTATGAAAGAATCTCATTCTCCCATCTCCAATAAATGTGAATTCTCAGTTTTGATAGACCTTTTCTGGATGACAAGGATGTTTAGAGTGCAAGATAAATTCATAATTATCTCTAACTCATCTCAGTGTTTTCTTTTCTCCAAAAGCCAGTGGTACACGTCATAGCAGCCAGAGCCATCATACAATGCCCAAGCTTCTAAGGATGCTCCGACAGTCCCAAATGATATTTGTGCTTTAAATAACAACAAATTTTCATCTCCAATTACTTCTGGGTTTTTATTCCCATTGAAAATTGATAGATCTATAAAAAGACTTCAGAATAAATTATTTTGCATTCAAATTCAATACTAAAGCCTTTTCTGTAGCCCTTTAACTTCTGAAATCTGCTTTGTTTTTACAGACAACAGTCTTTGATTAGACATGCTCCCTGGGAAAATAGGTACATTAAAAAAAAATCATGTGCAAATCTCGAAGAATCTATTAGAAAAGCGTGTTGAGAAATAATAATAAGGTTCAAGGAGGGGCACCTGGGTAGCTCAGTCGGTTGAGTGTCCAGCTTCGGCTCAGGTCATGATCTCACGGTTTGTGAGTTCGAGCCCCATGTTGGGCTCTGTGCTGACAGCTTAGAGCCTGGAGCCTGTTTCGGATTCTGTGTCTCCCTCTCTCTCAGCTCCTCCCCTGTTTGTGCTTTGGTGCTTTCTCTCTCTCTCTCTCTCTCTCTCTCTCTCTATCTCAAAAATAAATAAACATTAAAAAAAAGAAGAAGAAGAAGGTTCAGGGAGACCCCAGCACTCAATATTCCTGTGTTAGATGCACCATGGCTTGGAATTCACCTCCTCTTTCCCATGTCCCCCTTTAAAGCATGCGTGTTCCTAAAATGCACAAGTAAACTTTATCAGTCAACCTCCATCACTGCTCTGACCTCCCAGTCTCCAGATCTTTCCCTCAAATGCAGTTGCACACTCCACCAAATCCGATATCCTTAATCACGCTTCTGATAACACAATTGTCTTGCTCCAAAACTTTATTGTCTCTCTTGCCTATCAGTTAATCTCTGAGATCAGGGAATTGCAGGATATCAGGGCTGGGAAAGGCTTTGCTTTTGTTTAACCCTCCTCTTGATATTCCATTCTTCTCTAGAGCAGAGAAAGCAGCCCAACAGGAAGGGAATTTCCCACTTTCAGAGACGAGCAGACTGTGGTTTTGTATTGTGATAGAAAAGAATGTTCTACATCTTCCCATGGCTTCCCCTTCTTGGTCCTAGTTCTAATCCTTGGAACCATTAAGAACAAGTACAGTCCTTCTTCTATGTGACACCACTTCAAATATGTGCTGACAAGAACCTTTCTTGAATCTCTTCCTTAGAGCTTCATAGCTCTTTATTGTTCCGTCTATAATCCTGACCCTCTCCCATCTGGTTGCACTTCTCACCATCTTCTAGATGATTACATATCTCTAAAATTGAGATGCCCAGAACAGAACTAATGTTTTGGGTGTGTGGTGGCTGGTATACACCCTCCCTTTCTAGACTATACCTCTATTGATGCAGCCCAAAACAAAATTAGTTTCTGGTAACTGTATCACATTTTGATTCGAAATATGATTAAACCATAAAGACTTTTATTTTCACCTAATTAGGTTGCATCTACTTAAGAGGTGGCATCATTGACTGGGTAGGCCCTCAAATAACTTATCTTAATCAATTTATATTGTTAGGCTTTATCCGTCTCACCTATCAGGATTTTTAGGAATCTTGATTCTGGGCTCCAGTGTACTTATTATGCCAATCATGTCACACCCAAATTCTAGGTCTTCTTCTAAATTATTGACACAATAATAGAACTGGATAATACCCCAGTATTGAATCATTAAGCAGCACCCTTTGTTATGGTTGATTGTCCAACTACAAGTGAATTCACCTTGTTTTACTATCATCCAGCCTAAAGTTATGCAGATCATATACCAGGGGATCAGGACAGACCTCACCAGATGCTGTGTTCAGGTCCACATTTACTGTGCCTACAAAGGGGCCCTGATAATAGGGGTCAAGTAGCCCAAATCAAAGAAGGAAGTGATGTTAATCTACTATCCCCCATGTTTAATGTACCCATGAAGACTCATTGACATTTTAGGGCCTCCAAAACCATACTTTTAAAATAATCAACCCCAATAACATGCCTGAGATAAACACCAAGTTTACTTTTCCCAGAAAAGGGCTCAACTCTCTTCTGGGCTATGGTTTCCCTCTCTGCCAGTGAGGACCCAGCCTCTGCCCATGGTGACACTCTGCCTGTCATCCTAGGCGGGCAGTTCCTACAGAGCACAGACCAGTCACCAAGCTTTTCTTTCATCCTCTAGTGCTGAGAAAAGCTGAGCACCTAGTAAGTATTTCACAGAAGAGAGTGTCTGCCACATCACCACATCTTCCTGGCTGTGTAGGTAGTGTTTTGAAATATGAAAGACTCAAATCTCAGCCATCGTGTCACTCGAGACAAGCCAAATCTACCTCTTTTTTACAGGAAGAGAGGTTGCTGAGAGTGAGCTATTATCATTGTTCTCATCAAGTTTTCCCTTGTGTGTTATTATCAATCCTATCTGCCATTGCATCAGTAAGGTACAGCCTCTTCCTGTGTGGTGGAGGCATGATGGGAGCTCCCCAGCCACTAGGTCATACTCTAGAAGCCTTTGAGGGAAAGCACCAATGCCAATCATGGGGGGAGGTGGGGAACTGCAGTGTCCTCTCCCCTCGTGGGGCCAGTCCTTTCCTGAAGCTCTGAGTACTCACCAGTGCACCAGACCACACTGGGAGTCCCAGACTCAGAATCTTGTTGCAATGGGGACATGAGGATATGTAAGCAAGCAGCAGGGCATCTGTGAGCCATGCAGAAACATGTGCTCTGGGCACAGAGCCTCATGGACTCGCCTCTCCTTGTGCCCTCGCTGTTCTTCAGTAGTTCACATGAGCGAGGCGACAATATTCTGGAAAAGGGACATGTACAGAGAAGGAGAAAATTGGACAGACTCTAGATATTCTGGGAGGGAGAGATAACATGACTTGCAGATGTGGGAGGGTGAGAGAAGAGGAGGAATTTAGATATGCTGACTACCAGATTGTGAGCTTCTGGAGGATGTTTTTACCAAACTGAGCTGAAGACGACTTGGGTGGGAAGGCTGGGGTGCGAAGTCAGCCCTGTTTGTGAACTGTCAAGGTGGGGATGCCTATTAGACAACTGACCTCTAAAGAAAGCATCTGGATGAGTCCATAATGCAGGGAAGAGCCTGGGATGGAGACATAAATGTTGGAGTCAGCACTGTAAACCAGGGAGCTGGATAAGATCAGGTAAGATTGGGATACTGAATGTTTTAGTCAACCATGAAGTGCTTTACACACGTGCAAGCATATCACTAGTCCAAGTAAATGCTGTCTAATGTCGGCTCAGTCCTATGGAATGTGACCCAGAGTCATCTGAGGGAGTGAGTCAGAAAAGGAAAAGGAGTGGGCTGACCACAATCCCTTCCAGCACCCTGGGAGGGCTGCTGGGTTCACTTGTGCCCCAGTACCACTCAGAAAGTGTCATCCTCCAGGCACACTGCCAGTGCAATTAATCATGTTAATATCTATAAATAAAGTGCAATCAACAGTTACTTTAACAGTGCATCGCTAATTATTGGTAGGATCTGTCACTGGAAAAGGGTGTTTTTGCCAATTTTATCATGTCTGTGGCAAGTATCAGGAATACAGTTGGAGTTTCTGAGAAAACAGGATGATCAAATCATTAACAGCTTCCCTGTTACAGGTGAGGCAGGTTTGGGCCATCAATGTATTTATTACACTTGTGGATTAATGACACGTAAGAAAAATATTGCAACTAGGATTTCCTCTCCACTTGCTAAATAACGATTTCTTGCTGCTGTATCTCACAGGGGGGTTTGTTTTTGAAAGAGACTCTGGAAGTACCTAGGTGGCTCAGTTGGTTAAACATCCCACTCTTGATTTTGGCTCAGGTCATGATCTCACCATTCATGAGATCTGTGTTGACAGCACAGAGCCTGCTTGGGATTCTCTGTTTCCCTCTCTCTCTGCCTGTCCTCCTCATGCACTCACATGTGTGTGCACACTTGCTCTCTCAAAATAAATAAATAAACGTTTAAAAAAAAGAGAAAAAGACTCTGTAATAGGATTTCTCAGGGAGTCAGTAGTGCTGGAGAATATAAGGGGTTGTAGCAATCGCATGTACCATAGTGTGGTGCCTCACTGGAAATTTGATCCAAAGGTCCTAGGAGGCTAGGCTACTGAGGCTGTAGCAACTGTCCCAGGACCCTTGCACTCCTCTTCATTTGTGCATCAGTTCATTAATTCAGGAAACACTGACCAAGCTACTCCTAAAATCAGCCACTGGGACAGGTGGGTGAGGGGACTTCCCCTGAAGAATACACTGACCAGTGAGAGTGAGAAACATGTAATCAATGCAGAGGCGGTAACAGATGCCCCATATTCAGTACTGACCACACACAAATGTTTTCTCATTTAATCTTTTTAACAACCCTGTGTTTTAGACACTAATTTCAGTAGTCTCAGTCTCCAGTTGAGGAGACTGAGAATAGAGAACTGAGACACTGAGAGATTAAGTAGTTTGGTTAAGGTTGCATAATAGTAAATGAGGTGCTGAGACTTGAACTCAGCTCCCATCAACTGTACTGTGACCTCAGGGCCTTTAAATACCAATTATGTCATCATTTTTATGTTTATACCTCTTATCCCAATTCCCACTCTGCAGAAGCAAATACTTTCAGCTACTTTAACTGTTTCTTTTAAAATATACCTCCATATATTTTTAAGTGCTTTATTTTATTTTTAGTTTTAGCTTTATTGAATTTTATTGCAGAAGATGAGGACATAGCTCCTAAGTTCACTACAGCCACAGACTCTTCCCCATCTTCTAACATTAGCTCTATCATAAATTTGTGGAGGTAATTATTCATGTCTGTGTCATTATTATGTAAACTTGGTTTACAGCTGAACTATGTGGTATGCTGTGATTACATTCTCTTCCCCCCTGCCCCCACCCCAGGAATTGGTCATTTGTATCTCTAGCCTGGCTCTTTCCCCTGATTTCCATACTCATACCTAATTGGCTATGAGACATCCCCATTTGGATCTCACATGTAATGTACAAAAAACTGAGTTCTTGATCTGTCCCATAGCCCATTGCCTTCTCCTACATGTAGATATGAGGGTTAATAGAAATCCCACCTTTCCATTAACTCAAGCCAAAAATACTGGAATCAACTTTGATTCCTCTCTATCATTTAATCTGCTAGAAAATCCTGTTGTTTTATCTTCAAAATCGGATAACTTCTCACCACCTCCACTGCTTTCTCTGGACCAAGCCACATTAACTCTCACTAGGTTCATTGCAGTAATCTCCTGACTGACGGCCCTGCTTCTGCCCTTGTCCCCTCAAACTATTCTCAATGCAGCAGCCTGGCTGATCCTGTTAAAAAAGTCACATTGTGCTGCTTTTCTGCTTTAATCCTTTTAATGGCTTCCATTCCCACTCAGAGGATAAGCCAAAATCCTTTTGATAACCCTCATGATCTAGTCCTTCACAGTCTCTCTCATCTTGTCTTTTTTACTCTCTTTTTCCCTCTTTTTCTTTTCTCAGGAACAGCAGATACATTCCTACCTCAAGCACTTGCTCCTTGGTCTGTGTTCAATCTTCCCCAGTTAGCTACATTGCTGCCTTTATCACCTCATTTCCCCAGGTCCTTACTCAAAAGGCATTCCGGTTTGAAGCCTTTCTGTTTAATATTTTATTTAACCCCTCAATATTACTTAACCCCTTCTTTACTCTTTTCTTCTCTACATTTCACCATATGTGTGTGTTATGTGTATGTACGAACGTGTGTGTGTGTGTGTGTGTGTGTGTGTGTGTGTGTGCAATTTATTTTGCTCATTGCCTAGGTTCACAAGAAATAGAAGCCTCATGAAGGCAAATGATTTTTATCTGTTTGGTTCACTGATGGATTCCCAGCACCCAGAAAAGTACCTGGCAAATAATTGTGTTCTGTAAATGCTTATTGAGTGAAGAATAAACAAATGAATTATATGGGTTTTATTTGCTGTATGAGGGTGTGTATGCCCATGTGCCTTTCACTAATTCATCCCAAAATCTGTCAGACATTCTCTTAATAAATACAACAGATTTTACTTCTTTCTGTAGAGGACAGTCTTTTAGGGAATAGAGCAGGGAGTAATGTGCAGAGGCAAATGAAGACAACCACTACAATAAAACAAATGTCCATATACACAAGTTAGTTTCTGAGCTCTCTGTACAACTCCATTCATTTGTTTACCTTGCACAAATGCTACACTAGTCCAGTCTGTTCTGGACACTAGTCTAGTAGAATTCTACTAGTTTTCCTATCCAGTAGAGTAAAGTCTCCCAATTTGTTCTTCATCAAAAGAATCTTGACTGTTCTTTGCACTTTGCATGTTCAAATAAAATTTAGAATTACTTCATCAAGTTGTAATCTGATTGGAGTTAAATTTACTATGTAGATCATTTTGGAGAATATCTTTGTAATATTGAGTCTTCCAATCTATGAACACAGTACCTCTCTTCATTTATTTAGACAGTTCCTTTACTCAATAATGCTTTATCTTTTTTCTGTAAAAAAATATGGGACATTTTTTGGTAGATATATTACAAGGTATTGATGGGTTTTTTGTTTTTTTGTTTTGTTTTGTTTTGTTTTTTGTTTTTTGGTTTTTTTTAATATATGAAATTTATTGTCAAATTAGTTTCCATACAACACCCAATGCTCATCCCAAAAGATGCCGTCTTCAATACCCATTACCTACCCTCCTCTCCCTCCCACCCCCCATCAACCCTCAGTTTGTTCTCAGTTTTTAAGAGTCTCTTATGCTTTGGCTCTCTCCCACTCTAACCTCTTTTTTTTCCTTCCACTCCCCCATGGGTTCCTGTTAAGTTTCTCAGGATCCACATAAGAGTGAACACATACGGTATCTGTCTTTCTCTGTATGGCTTATTTCACTTAGCATAACACTCTCTAGTTCCATCCACGTTGCTACAAAGGGCCAGATTTCATTCTTTCTCATTGCCACGTAGTACTCCATTGTGTATATAAACCACAATTTCTTTATCCATTCATCAGTTGATGGACATTTAGGCTCTTTCCATAATTTGGCTATTGTTGATAGTGCTGCTATAAACATTGGGGTACAAGTGCCCCTATGCATCAGTACTCCTGTATCCCTTGGGTAAATTCCTAGCCGTGCTACTGCTGGGTCATAGGGTAGGTCTATTTTTAATTTTTTGAGGAACCTCCACACTGTTTTCCAGAGTGGCTGTAACAGTTTGCATTCCCACCAACAGTGCAAGAGGGTTCCCGTTTCTCCACATCCTCTCCAGCATCTATAGTCTCCTGATTTGTTCATTTTGGCCACTCTGACTGGCGTGAGGTGATATCTGAGTGTGGTTTTGATTTGTATTTCCCTGATGAGGAGCGATGTTGAGCATCTTTTCATGTGCCTGATGGCCATCTGGATGTCTTCTTTAGAGAAGTGTCTATTCATGTTTTCTGCCCATTTCTTCATTGAATTATTTGTTTTTCGGGTGTGGAGTTTGGTGAGCTCTTTATAGATTTTGGATACTAGCCCTTTGTCCGATATGTCATTTGCAAATATCTTTTCCCATTCCATTGGTTGCCTTTTAGTTTTGTTGATTGTTTCCTTTACTGTGCAGAAGTTTTTATCTTCGTGAAGTCCCAATAGTTCATTTTTGCTTTTAATTCCCTTGCCTTTGGGGATGTGTCAAGTAAGAAATTGCGACGGCTGAGGTCAGAGAGGTCTTTTCCTGCTTTCTCCTCTAGGGTTTTGATGTTTTCCTGTCTCACATTCAGGTCCTTTATCCATTTTGAGTTTATTTTTGTGAATGGTGTAAGAAAGTGGTCTAGTTTCATTCTTCTGCATGTTGCTGTCAGGTCTTCCCAGCGCCATTTGTTAAAGAGACTGTCTTTTTTCCATTGGATATTCTTTCCTGCTTTGTCAAAGATTAGTTGGCCATACTTTTGTGGGTCTAGTTCTGGGGTTTCTATTCTATTCCATTGGTCTATGTGTCTGTTTTTGTGCCAATACCATGCTGTCTTGATGATGACAGCTTTGTAGTAGAGGCTAAAGTCTGGGATTGTGATGCCTCCTGCTTTGGTCTTCTTCTTCAAAGTTACTTTGGCTACTCGGGGCCTTTTGGGTTCCATATGAATTTTAGGATTGCTTGTTCTAGTTTCGAGAAGAATGCTGGTGCAATTTTGATTGGGATTGCATTGAATGTGTAGATGGCTTTGGATAGTATTGACATTTTAACAATATGTATTCTTCCAACCCATGAGCACGGAATGCTTTTCCATTTCTTTGTATCTTCTTCAATTTCCTTCATAAGCTTTCTATAGTTTTCAGCATACAGATCTTGTACATCTTTGGTTAGATTTATTCCTAGGTATTTTATGCTTCTTGGTGCACTTGTGAATGGGATCAGTTTCTTTATTTGTCTTTCTGTTGCTTCATTATTAGTGTATAAGAATGCAACTGATTTGTGTACATTGATTTTGTATCCTGCAACTTTGCTGAATTCATGTATCAGTTCTAGCAGACTTTTGGTGGAGTCTATCGGATTTTCCATGTATAATATCATGTCATCTGCAAAAAGTGAAAGTTTGACTTCATCTTTGCCAATTTTGATGCCTTTGATTTCCTTTTATTGTCTCATTGCTGATGCTGGTACTTCCAACAGTATGTTAAACAACAGCGGTGAGAGTGGACATCCCTGTCGTGTTCCTGATCTCAGGGGGAAAGCTCTCAGTTTTTCCCCATTGAGGATGATATTAGCTGTGGGCTTTTCATAAATGGCTCTTATGATGTTTAAGTATGTTCCTTCTATCCCGACTTTATCGAGGGTTTTTATTAAGAAAGGATGCTGAATTTTGTCAAATGCTTTTTCTGTATCAATTATCAGGATCATATGGTTCTTATCTTTTCTTTTATTAATGTGATGTATCACGTTGATTGATTTGCGAACCAGCCCTGCAGCCCAGGAATGAATCCCACTTGATCATGGTGAATAATTCTTTTTATAAGCTGTTGAATTTGATTTGCTAGTATCTTATTGAGAATTTTTGCATCCATATTCATCAGGGATATTGGCCTGTAGTTCTCTTTTTTTTTACTGGGTCTCTGTCTGGTTTAGGAATCAAAGTAATACTGGCTTCATAGAATGAGTCTGGAAGTTTTCCTTCCCTTTCTATTTTTTGGAATAGCTTGAGAAGGATAGGTATTATCCCTGCTTTAAATGTCTGGTAGAATTCCCCAGGGAAGCCATCTGGTCCTGGACTCTTATTTGTTGGGAGATTTTTGATAACCGATTCAATTTCTTCGCTGGTTATGGGTCTGTTCAAGCTTTCTATTTCCTCCAGTTTGAGTTTTGGAAGAGTGTGGGTGTTTAGGAATTTGTCCATTTCTTCCATTTTGTCCAGTTTGTTGGCGTATAATTTTTCATAGTATTCCCTGATAATTGCTTGTATCTCTGAGGGATTGGTTGTAATCATTCCATTTTCATTCATGATTTTATCTATTTGGGTCATCTCCCTTTTCTTTTTGAGAAGCCTGGCTAGAGGTTTATCAATTTTGTTTATTTTTTAAAAAAACCAACTCTTGGTTTGGTTGATCTGCTCTACAGTTTTTTTAGATTCTATATTGTTTATTTCTGCTCTGATCTTTATTATTTCTCTTCTTCTGCTGGGTTTAGGCTGCCTTTGCTGTTCTGCTTCTATTTCCTTTAGGTGTGCTGTTAGATTTTGTATTGGGGATTTTTCTTGTTTCTTGAGATAGGCCTGGATTGTGATGTATTTTCCTCTCAGGACTGCCTTCGCTGCATCCCAAAGCATCTGGATTGTTGTATTTTCATTTTCGTTTGTTTCCATATATTTTTAAATTTCTTCTCTAATTGCCTGGTTGACCCATTCATTCTTTAGTAGGGTGTTCTTTAACCTCCATGCTTTTGGAGGTTTTCCAGACTTGTTCCTGTGGTTGATTTCAACCTTCATAGCATTGTGGTCCGAAAGTATGCATGGTATTATCTCAATTCTTGTATACTTATGAAGGGCTGTTTTGTGACCCAGTATGTGATCTATCTTGGAGAATGTTCCATGTGCACTCAAGAAGAAAGTATATTCTGTTGCTTTGGGATGCAGAGTTCTAAATATATCTGTCAAGTCCATCTGATCCAATGTATCATTCAGGGCCCTTGTTTCTTTATGGACCATGTGTCTAGATGATCTATCCATTGTTGTAAGTGGGGTATTAAAGTCCCCTGCAATTACCACATTCTTGTCAATAAGATTGCTTATGTTTGTGAGTAATTGTTTTATATATTTGGGGGCTTCCGTATTCGGTGCATAGACGTTTATAATTGTTAGTTCTTCTTGATAGATAGACCCTGTAATTATTATATAATGCCCTTCTTCATCTCTTGTTACAGCCTTTAATTTAAAGTCTAGTTTGTCTGATATAAGTATGGCTACTCCAGGTTTCTTTTGACTTCCAGCAGCATGATAAATAGTTCTCCATCCCCTCACTTTCAATCTGAAAGTGTCCTCAGGTCTAAAATGAGTCTCTTGTAGACAGCTAATAGATGGGTCTTGTTTTTTTATCCATTCTGATTCACTATGTCTTTTGGTTGGTGCATTTAGTCCATTTACATTCAGTGTTATTATAGAAAGATATGGGTTTAGAGTCATTGTGATGTCCGTAGGTTTCATGCTTGTAGCAATGTCTCTGGTACTTTGTCTCACAGGATCCCCCTTAGGATCTCTTATAGGGCTGGTTTAGTGGTGATGAATTCCTTCAGTTTTTGTTTGTTTGGGAAGACCTTTATCTCTCCTTCTATTCTAAATGACAGATTTGCTGGATAGAGGATTCTCAGCTGCATATTTTTTTCTGTTCATCACATTGAAGATCTCCTGCCATTCCTTTCTGGCTTGCCAAGTTTCAGTAGAGAGATCTGTCACTAGTCTTATCAGTCTCCCTTTATATGTTAGAGCACGTTTATCCCTAGCTGCTTTCAGGATTTTCTCTTTATCCTTGTATTTTGCCAGTTTCACTATGATATGTCATGCAGAAAATCAATTCAAGTTATGTCTGAATGGAGTTCTCTGTGCCTCTTGGATTTCAATGCCTTTTTCCTTCCCCAGATCTGGGAAGTTCTCAGCTATTATTTCTTCAAGTACACCTTCAGCACCTTTCCTTCTCTCTTCCTCCTCTGGAATACCAATTATGCGTAAATTATTTCTCTTTAGTGCATCACTTAGTTCTCTAATTTTCCCCTCATACTCCTGGATTTTTTTATCTCTCTTTTTCTCAGCTTCCTCTTTTTCCATAATTTTATCTTCTAGTTCACCTATTCTCTCCTCAGCCTCTGCAATCCGAGCTGTGGTCGTCTCCATTTTATTTTGCAGCTCATTAGTAGCATTTTTAGCTCCTCCTGACTGTTCCTTAGTCCCTTGATCTCTGTAGCAATAGATTCTCCTGTCCTTTATACTGTTTTCAAGCCCAGCGATTAATTTTATGACTATTATCCTAAATTCACTTTCTCTTATATTGTTTAAATTGTTTTGGATCAGTTCGTTAGCTGTTGTTATTTCCTGGAGGTTTTTTTGAGGGGAATTCTTCCATTTCATCATTTTGGATAGTCCCTGGAGTGGTGCGGACCTGCAGGGCACTTCCCCTGTGCTGTCTTGAATAACTTGCATTGGTGGGTGGGGCCACAGTCAGACCTGATGTCTGCCCCCAGCCCACCGATGGGGCCACAGTCAGACTGGTGTGTACCTTCTCTTCCCTTCTCCTAGGGGCGGGGTTCATTGTGGGGTGGCGTGGCCCCTCTGGGCTACTTGCACACTGCCAGGCTTGTGGTGCTGGGGATCTGGCGTGTTAGCTGGGGTGGATCAGCAAGGTGCACAGGGGCGGGAGGGGAAGGCTCAGCTCGCTTCTTCAGAGATCTGCTTGGGGAGGGGCCCTGCGGCAGTGGGAGGGATGGATCCGCAGAAGCACAACGTTGGGTGTTTGTGAGGTGCAAGCAAGTTCCCTGACAGGAACCGGTTCCCTTTGGGATTTTGGCTGGGGGATGGGCAAGGGAGATGGCGCTGGCGAGTGCCTTTGTTCCCTGACAAGCTGAGCTCTGTCATCCAGGGCTCAACAACTCTCCCTCCCGTTGTCCTCCAGCCCTCCCGCTCTCCGAGCAGAGCTGTTAACTTATAACCTTCCAGATGTTGAGTCCCACTTGCTGTCAGAACACACTCCGTCAGGCCCCTCCGCTTTTGCAAGCCAGACTCGGGGGCTCTGCTTGGCCAGCGGGCCGCCCCTCCACCCCGGCTCCCTCCCGCCAGTCCGTGTAGCGTGCACCGCCTCGCTGCCCTTCCTACCCTCTTCTGTGGGCCTCTCGTCTGCGCTTGGCTCCAGAGACTCCATTCTGCTAGTCTTCTGGCAGTTTTCTGGGTTATTTAGGCAGGTGTGAGTGGAATCTAAGTGATCTGCAGGATGCTGATGGGTTTTTTGAAAACTATTTTAAATAAGGTTTTTTTTTCTACTTTTTAACTTGTTTTTTTTTTTTTTGGTATAAAAGTAAAATTTATATTTGTTTACTGACACTGATGGCCATTAATCCATCAGTCATAGATGAAGATGCTTATGTATTCTAATGGTTTTTCTGTAAGGTTTTTGGGATAGTTTTACACATCATATTATCTGGCAATAATGACAGAATTAATTCTTCACATCAAAACTTTATACCTTTTATTTCTTTTTAATGCCTTATTTCACTAGGACCTCAAGTACAATGTAAAATAGAAGTAGTCTGTGTCTTATTCATAATTTAATTGGGAAGCTTTCTGTATTTCACCATTAAGTATACCATTGCTATAGCCTTGTTTTTAGATGCCCTACATCAGATCAGCAAATTTCTCTTTTATATATGGTTTGATAAAAGCTTTTATCATAAGTAGATGCTTGATTTTATCATATCTGTCTATATTCATTTAGATAATTATATGATTTGTTCCCACTTTGTTCTGTTATGGACATAATTGTCCATAATTTTGTTCATGCTGTCAGTGTAGAGCCTGCTTGGGATTGTCCCTTTCTCTCTGCCCCTCCCTCTCCCTCTCTCTCTCTCTCTCTCTCTCTCAAAATAAATAAACTGGGGGGGGGGGGAGCTAACTTCAACTTCGTTTGGCTTTGTTGACTCTCTCTAAATATATTTGTTGTCCAGTTCATTAATTTTGCTCTAATATTATTTCCTTCCTTCTAGTTTGTGTTTAATTTGTTGTTCTTTTTCCAGGTTCTTCAGGTAGATGCTTTGATCACTGATAATCAGCCTTACTTTGTTCCATATTATACATTTAAAGCTAAAAAATGTTTCCCTAATCTGATTTTTAAGCATTTATGTAGAAAAAAGCTACCATTCTCTTCCTGTTTGTTTCTCCTTTACTCTGATACCACTTACCACACTTATGACATTTCTGACACAAAACATGTGGGGTTTTCCTACACCAAGCAATTCTGCAACACAAACTGGGTATCCTAAAATTTAGCTCAGTTCTGATACTATCTATCTGGAGATAATGTCAGATCCCACAGGTTAAGGGATCAGGCTCATGAGACTGACTGCCACTTTGGATGCCAATGATAAAAAGTAGGTCCCTGTGTTACCCACAACTTCTGTGCAACTTGGCTACAAATCAGGGATTCCCATGACCTCTTCTCTGTTGGATTTGATTATTTTCTGGAACAGTTTATACCACTCAGGGAAACATAACAGTTTATTAAACAATGTGATAAAGGATACAGATGAACAGCCAGATGAAGAGATACATAGGGCAGGTATGTCACTCTTCCAGTATATAGATAGGTTCACCAACTTGGGGGTCTCTGAACCCAGGTCTATTGGGTCCTATTTTATGGAGGCTTCCTTATGTAGGCATGATCAGTTATTAACCCCTTTCCTCCCTCTCTCCTCTGGCTGAAAATTCCAAGCTTCTTTTTTTTTTTTTTTAGTGTATTTATTTATTTTGGAGACAGAGAATGAGCAGTGGAGGGGCAGAGAGAGGGAGACAGAAGATCTGAAATGGGCCCTGTGTTGACAGCAGAGCCTGACTCGGGACTTGAATTCACAAACTATGAGATCATGACCTGAGCCGAAGTCGGACACTTAACCAACTGAGCCACTCAGGCGCCCCTGAAAATTCGAAGCTTCTTATTCTGGCTTGGTCTTTCTGGTGACCATCCCCCATCCAAGAGCCCACACAGAGTTGCTTCAATAGAACAAAAGATGCTCCTAGTTCTTTTTATTACTTGGGGGCATAGAGAGGGGGATACACAGAATCTGAAGCAAGCTCCAGCCTCTGAGCTGTCAGCACAGAGCTCGACACGGGGCTCGAACCCATGAACCATGAGATCATTACCTAAGCCGAAGTTGGACACTCAACTGACTGAGCCGCCCAGGCACCCCTCAAACTCTACACATTTTAAAGAAAGGACTGGTCCTTGACTGGTTCTTGAGAGATAACCTCTAAGCCCTTAGAATATCCTGCCTGATAAGAGTTCATTATATAACAGAACTTGGACCACATTAGATATTTTATGTTAACAATGCAATAATGGTCAACAACTGTGTTTGTTCACCTAGGGTCCTGAGCCATGCTGTTTGACCTCTGATGATGGAAATGAGGACTGACTTGTTAAGGTCAGTCATTTGGGAACTCTTTGCCACCCACAACAAGAACCTTGGACATTGGGGTGCCTGGGTGGCCCAGTCAGTTAAGCATCCAACTCTTGATTTCGGCTCAGATCACAATCTTGCAGTTCATGGGTTAGAGCCCCATGCTGGGCTCTGCATTGACAGTGTGGAGCCTGCATGGGATTCTCTGTCTTCCTCTCTCTACCCCTCTCCCACATGCTCTCTCTCTCTCTCTCAAAAATAAATAAATAAACTTAAAAAAAAAAAAACAGAAGTGTTTAAAGGAAAGGAACCTTGGGCATCAAGGTTTAGTTAAGTTTCCCATTTGGCAATACTCGATATGTGTTGTCACCCATCATGACTGGGAGAATTAAGTGCTGTCGGTGTGACTCCATTGGAGGAGGATAACTGGAAGCTTATGCCTGGTTTCTCCCGGACTCTACCCTGTATCTTTTTCCTTTGTTGATTTTAATCTTGAGTCCTTATGCTGTAATAAACCATTAACTATAAGAATAACAGCTTTCTGGGTCCTAAGAGTCCTTCTAGTGAATCATCAAACTTCAGAGTGGTCTTGGGGACCTCCAATACAATGATACTCAAAAATATTGAGGAAACTGGAGTATCATAAGTCTGTTGATAATGATTCCCTTTGCCTAACTTGTGTAACCTTCTGTAATGCCAAAGTTCAGTAATTTTGGTAATGTTAATATCCTACAGGTAGTGTTAAAGAATAATTCATCAGAACTCCTAGTTAAATACATCAGATAAAAAACGAGATTGCCTGCATTGCCTCCTGAGGCCCCTCATAAAATAATAGTAAAGGAATTACAGAGGCCATAAGCAATAGAAGACTTTCCTTTGACCCTTTAATTATAAATATAGACAATTAGGGATGTCCTAGACCATGAGGAAAACCACTATCATGGTCCAAAATGAACAGATCAACTGATCCCGGGGCGGGGTGGGGGGAAAGGGAGTGGGGAGGGGCGGAAGACATTAAAAGAAAAGAAAGAATTCTAATTAATATGGATCATTGAGGACCAAGCAAGATCAAGGAAAACAAGATATCTAAATACCTTTTGGGAAAATTTCAGAAGGTGTAAGTACAAAATAAAAGTACAAAGAGACCATCTGAAAACCTCCTTGAGAGGGAAAAAAAAATCTACAAAAGAATGGCATCAAATGTTCATCCCAGCTAGAACATGAAGTGCTTGGAGACATTGTGACAATGTAAAATGATTCTAAGATAAAAGAATTTTAACCTAAATTCTATGCCCAGCCAACTTTCTTTTAAGAATTAGACCACAATAAAAATTATTTTTACTACCTGTGATCCCTCACTGGAAAAAAAAAAAAAAGAAAAAAAGTTCTCAAGGACATACTCAAGTAAAATGAAAAATGTTTCTATAAAGGGGGGGATGTGGGTTTTAAGAAACTGCAGTGAGCAAAGAAATGGGAATATTTTAACTATATCTTAAATGTTTGTTAATTTGGCTGTGAAACATAATGGAATAGCAAAAAATAAAAATAAATAAAAAATAAAAAACACTTTTTAATTTTTATTTATTTTTTAAATGTATTTTAAAAGACAAAGCATTATTAATTAAATTCTGGAAGGAAGAAGACTTGGATACAAAGTCAACAAGCTTGATTTAATAGACACATGGGAATTTGGCCCCTGCAGATAGAGAATACACATTAAGCACATATAAGCACAACTGAATGAGACAGGATAGGACAGAATAACATAATATTTTAAATGGTTGAAATCATTAAGGCATATCCTGTGAACTCAAGGCCATAAAATTGGAAGACAAAAGTGTAGTCCTCTACAAAATGTGTCTTTTCAGAATTGTTAATGCCCATTATTAATTTATATACCATAAAACTAACCAATTTTAAGTGTACAAGTTTTGTCACAATTATACAGCCATGTAACTGCCACCATAATCGTGACATGGAATATTTCTCTCATCCCCAAAGATTTCCTGGTGCTCCTCTATGATCAGTTCCCTCCTCCCACCACCAGTCCCTAGTTTCCACTGATCACTTTGTGTCACTGTAATTTTGCTGTTCCCAGAGTTTCATATAAAGGGAATCATACATGTTGTCTTTTGTTGGAGATCCTTTCACTCAGCTTAATGCTTTTGTGATGTATTCGTGTTGTTTCTTTTATTAGTAGTTTTTTCCATTTGGTTGCCTACTGGCATTCCATTGTATGGATATACCTCATTTTGTTTGTCCATTCACCATTTGATGCTACATTTGGGTTTCTTTTCAGTTTGGGCTCACAACAGTTGCATACAAGTCTTTGGATGGAGGTGTGATTTTATTTCACTTAGGGAAATAACTGTGAGATTTCTGGGTCATTTGGCATGTGTATGTGTAACCTAAGAGAGACTGCCAAACTGTTTTTCCCAAATGGTTTTAACATTTTGCATTTCCAGCAGAGCTTGAGAGGCAATTACTCTCCATCATGGGCAATAAGTCATATTGTCAGTCGTTCATTTTAGCTTATTCTTGTGGTTGTGTAGTGGTATCTTGCTATGGTTTAACATTCTTTTGAGGAAATGCCTGTTCAGATCTTTGCCCCTGTTTTTGTTAGGTTATTTCTCTAAGTTGTAGGAATTCTTTATATATTCTGGATGTAATTCCTTTATGGGCTGTATATTATACAAATATAATCCTTCAGCCTGTGGCTTAACCTTTGTCTTTCCTAAGAATGTGTTTGAAGAGCAAAAGTTTTTAACATTAATGAAGCAAACGGTATGAGTTTCTTTTATTATGTATTGTGCTTTTTGTGTCCATCTAAGGGATATTTATCTAACCCAAAGTCACAAACATTTTCTCCTATGCTTTCTTTTAGCACTTCCATAGTTTCAGTACTTACATGATCCATTTGCATGAAATCCTTTCCTATCATGTGAAGGAAAGGTCATGGTTCTTTTGTTGTTGTTGTTGTTGTTTCAAATAGATATCCAACTATTCCAGTACTGTTTGTTTAAAAGAGTATCTTTTCTTCATTAAATTATGTGCTCCCTTTTTAGAAAGTGATTTGACCATGTAAATGAGGGTCTAATTCTGGCCTCTTCATCCTGTTCCGTTCATCAGTATGTCTGTCCTTTTGTGAACACCTCCTCGATTACTGATTACTGTTGTTTTATTCTACACCTCATAGGTAGTGTTAAGTACTTCCATTTTGTTTCTTTTTTCCAAAATGATTTTGATTATTCTAGATTCTTTATATTTGCATATAAATTTTAGAATCAGTTTGTCAATATCTACAAAAGGTATGTTGAACTTTTGATTGGAATTACACTGAACTTATAGATTATGGAAGAATCAATATCTTAACAATGTTAATAAGTCTCTTGATGTATGAATGTGAAATATCTCTCTATTTATGTCTTCTCTAATTTTTCTCACCGTTGTTTTGTAGTTTTCAGTATACAGGTCTTGCACATGATTTGCTAAATTTATCTGTGAGTATAAATGTAAGTGTATTTTTAAATTTCAATACTTGTTTCATTTCTAGTATATAGAAATAATTTTGCTTTCATATTAGCCTTGTTGGCCTTGCTAAACTTGTTTTAGTAGTTTTTTATAGATTCCTAAGAATTTTCTCCATAAGTAATCATTGCACCTGCAAATAAAACAGTTTTACTTCTTCTTTTTTAAGGTGTGTATCTTTTATTTCTGTTTTCTTTCACTGGCCGGACCCTCTAGTACAATGTGAAACAGAAGTAGTGAGAGCAGATGTCCTAGCCTTGTTTCCTAACCTTAGGAGAGAAAATGTATAGTCTGTCATCAAGTTTAGCATTAACTATAGTTTTTTTATAAGTTATCTCTCTTTTTTTTAAGTTTATTTATTTATTTTGAGAGAGATAGAGAAGATAAGCAGGGCAGGAAGAGAGAGAGAGGGAGAGAGACAGAATCCCAAGCAGACCCCACACTGTGAGCGCAGAGCCCACAAACTGGAGCCATGAGATCATGACCCAAGCCAAAATCAAGAGCCAGACACCCAACCGACTGAGCAACCCAGGCGCCCCTACAGGTGTCTTTCTTAATAGAAGGAAGTCCACTTCTATTCCAGTTTTCTGAGAGCATCTATCCTGAATGGTATTGACTTTTTTCAAATGATTGTTTTCTGTCTGTTGATATGGTTTTTCCTTTTTAGTATGTTGATATGTTGATTTACTTTGATTAATATTTTCAAATGTTAAGCCAGACTTGCATTCCCAGGATAAATCCTACTCGTTCAGGATATATCTCCTATTTAATAGATTGCTGGGTTTAATTTGCTAAAATGTTATTGAAGATAATTGTGTCTGTGTCCATGAGGACAATAGTCTGTAGTTTTCTTATAATATCTGTCTAGTTTTAGTATCAAGATATTGCTGCCCTCATAAAATGAGCTGGGAAATGTTCTTCTCTTTTCTGGAAAAGCTTATATAGAATTGGTATTATTTTTTTCTTAAATGGGTTTGACTTTACTTTGCGAGAAGGTTTTTAATTGGGACTTCAATTTATTTAGTGATATAAAACAATTCAGGTTATCTATTTTTTTCTTTAGTTTGGTATGGTGGGTTTTTTTTTGTCTTTCAAGCAAGTTGTTCATCTTCTCTAAGTTATCAAATCTATTGGGATAAAAATGATCATAACATTTCTTATTATTTTAATGTCTATAGTATCTGTATTGATATATCCATTTCCATTTGATATTTTATTTTCTATTGATAATTAATATTTTCTAATTTTTGTTTCTGGTCAGTCTTGCTAGGATATTGCTTTCATTGACTTTCTCTAAGTGTTTCCATTTTTTATATTTCATTGTTTTCTATGCTTATGTTATTTTCTTCCTTTTATCTGTGTTGTGTTTTATTTTCTCTTTTGTGTGTGTGTGTGTGTTCCTCACTTGAAACTCAGATCAGTGTTTTGAAATTATACCTCTGTTTGAATATAAACATTTAATGCTGTACATTTCCCTATAGTACTGCTTTGTCTGGGTCCTGCACATTTTGATATGTTGTATTTTCATTTTCATTCAGGTCAAATTAATGTTTAATACACCTTGTGGGGGGTTTTTATTTGACTTGTGGGTTATTTAGAAAATATTGTTTAATTCCCAAATATTGGGGGATTTTCCAGATATTATTGATTGAATTCTAGTTTAATTTTATTCTTATTTGGAACATATTTGGCATGATTTCAATCTTCTTGAATTTAATGAAAAAAAATTTTTATGGCCCAGAGCATAATTTATCTTGGTGGATGTTTTGTGTATACTTAAAAAGAATATTTTGTTGTTGTTAGATGGAGTATCAATGGGTAAAGTAAATGCCAATTAGGTCAAGTTTGTTGATATTATTGCTCAGGTCTTTTATATCCTTACTTCTTTTCTATTTGCCTGTTCAATCAATGACTGATAGAGCAGTGTTGAAGTCTCTAACTCTGCTTGCGGGCTTGCCTAGTTTCCCTCTTAATTCTCTCAGATTTGTTCAATAATTTTGAATTTTTGTTGGTAGATACATACACATTTAAGATTATGTCCCCTTGATGATCTGATTCTTCCTCCCTGGAACTATTCCTTGGTTTGAAATCTTCTTTGATATTAATATAGTCACTAAAATTTTCTTTTGATTAGTGTTTACATTGCCTAATTTTGAAAAATCTTTCAAAACCTATCTTTGTAATGATATTTTAAATGGGTTTCCTGTATACAGCATATATGGTTGGTCTTGGTTTACTATATCTATTAGTTATTTAGTGATTACTCTATTTGAAATATACATCTTTACATTATTTTACCTAATCTTTATTATTTCCTTTCTTCTGCTTACTTTGTTTTTATTTATTCTTTTTAATCTTCATTTATTTATTTTCTTCTGATTTCTTAGAGTGGAAACTGAGGTCATTGTTTTGAGACTTTCCTTCTTGCATAATATAAGCATTTTGGTGCTATAAATTTCCCCCTACATGCTGCTTTAGCTGTGTTTCACACATTTTGATGGGTCATGTTTTTATTTCAGTTAAGTTCAGAATACTTTCTCATTCCTCTTTTGATTTCTTCTTTGATCCATGGATTATTTATAAGTGTGATATTTAGTTCTAAAATATTTGGAGATTTTCCAGATATCTTTTTGCTGTTGATTTCTAATTCATTTCCATTGCAGCCAGAAAATGTACTTTGAATCTTCTCAGATTTAATTGAGACTCATTTTATGGCCTAGAACAGAATATAGTCTAGCTTGTTTAGTGTTATGGGTGCACTTGAAAAGATGTGTATTCTACTGCTGGTTGATAGAGTGTTATTGTAATGCCACTGGTTACACCAAGTCAGTTTTTAGTGTTGTTCAAGTATTCAAACCTCTGACTCTAACTTGTCTGTCCTCGCAATTCTATCAGCTTTTGCTTCATGTGTTTGAGAGTGTGTTATCTGGTGCATAAATATTTAGAATTGTTATGTGCTTTTGATGAATTGACCTCTTTATCATATCACTCTTTGTCCTGGTAATATTCATTGCTCTGACATATACCTTGTCTGATATTAATATAGTCCTCCAGATTTTTTTATTAGTGTTAGTATGGCATATCTTTTCTTACTCTTTTACTTTTAATTTACTTATATTTTATATTTAAAGTACTTTTTTTTGTAGAGACCATAAAACTGAGTCTTGCTATTTTATTGTCTCAATCTTTGCTTTTTATTTGGATGCCTAGATCACTTACATTTAATGTAATTATGGAAATAATAGGATTAAATTTACCATCTTGTTATTCATTTTCTATTTCTGTAAGGTTTGTCTCTTCTCGTAGTATTCTCTTTCCCTTTTTTTCTGTCTCCTTTTGGATTAATTTAATACTTTTAAAGCATCTATTTTATCTCCTTTTTTGGCATATTAGCTATAAATCCTTTTAATAGTCATTTCTTACAGGTTTATAGTGTTCATCTTTAAATGTTTAAGAAAGAAGGAGACAGAGCTGTCAGCGTAGAGTCCCACGTAGGGTTTGAACCCATGAACCATGAGATCATGACCTGAGCCAAAATCAAGAGTCGGATGCTCAACTGACTGACCACCCAGACATCCCCATAGTGTTCATCTTTAATATACACAGCCTAACTTAAAGTAATATTATACCATGTGTGCTACATATAGTATAAGAACCTTAGAACAATTCTAGTTTCATATCTTCCCAACAAATAACCCCAATAAAATGATAATTGCTCCATTTCAATATCAATTTTTCAATCCCAGAGAAGATTTGAAGTGGCCTTGCCTGGGTTCCATGATTATCCCTAAACAGATATGGACAGGGCCATGAATATTTGGTTAAACCTGAATTCCTGCAGCAGCCCCTCTAGATCTTCACAGAATTGGGAAGGAGCTCACCAAAAGAACCTAAGAAGAAGAATGCAAAGTGCACTAATTAGACAAAACTTACAGCTATCATAGACCGCTACAGGCAAACATATCACATTACAGATTGGCAGGTAGAGAATTCTCACGCACTTGCTATAAATTCCCAGTATATTTTGCTAACAGTACTGAACGTGGCCACACAAAGCAGGAGCAAGTGAAGCATTTCTTTATATGACATTTTCCTTCCCCTTGTATCCCCCAGGGCACACAGCCACCAGTGACACTCTGTATTCTTGTCAAGCTGAAAAAGAAGCCAAATATTCCACCACCCTTTTATATTTGACTTTCATCAGCACTCTGGAAAAATTTTTACGAACAATATAAGCACTTCTGTGTAAGGCAGTTTCTCAACCTTGAAACTATTGACATTTTGAACCTGATAATTCTTTGCAGTAAAAGGGGCTGCCCTGTGCATTGTAGGATGTTTACCAGCATCCCTGGACTCTACTCGCTAGATGTCAGTAACTGCCTCCCCAGTTATGACAATAAAAAATTTCTCCAGATAAGGCCAAATGTCCCCCAGGGGAACATTACTACTGTTGAGAACCATTGGTTTAAAGGGATGTTTGCAAACATAGGGATCTACAGTTTCTTGACCCCAAATCAGCACCAGCTGATAGGGGAAAAGCAGAATTAACATTATGTACCATCGACCCCTGTTCCATATCCCTGCAAGCCCATCTGCACTTAAGGGACCCTGTCTGTTGTTCCCACTGCAAAAACAGCTCCAGCGCCTGGAAAAGAGCAATGCCCAACCACCACCATCGCAGCCGATGTTAAAAGAATAAGTGAGTGAGTGGATGGATTGATGGATGAATGAAAAGAAAACTACAAAGATTATTCAGTGTCACTCTGGGGAAAGGAGTGACAACAGATACAGAAGAAAAGGGGATATTTTGTTCTTTCACTAAAAATATCTATATATTAATTTTATCATAATTTTTACTTTCATGATTTAGAAAATGTTAACTGTTTTATTTCTAAACACTTGAAAGTCTAATCAAACATTTTCTCTTTGATAACTATGTTTTTAATTTTCTGGCTTTTTTTTTTTAAGTACACATGTGGACTTTAGTTGACCTTTTGAATACTGTATCACCAAGTCCAAAGCTTGATTTCTTTTTCCTTAAACTTATGAGCAAAGAGCCATAATGTGAGTGATTTGTGAATGGGGTTTATGTTGGGAAGAAAATGTACTTAGCACAAAAGTAACCTGAGTCATCACATTCAGTTGTGTTCATTGGGCTTAAGGGCAGGGCTTGGAGTGCAGGCCCCATCACATCTTGAGCCCGACAGAGCTTGGGTGAGTGTGGACCTTCCAGAACTGTATGCTGAGAAAATGGGTGAGATGAAGCTTCATCGGCATGATTCTGGTTACTCCTGTTTTGCTTTGTCAAACTGAGATTTTCTGAGCAGGATGAGAGGAGGGGGTGGTGAGCTAGGTGCAGTGAATAACCTCCTGAGGGAGGAACAGGTGTTTGGGCCTTTCCGCTTAAGGCAGACAGAATCCAAAGGGCAAAGGAATAGGGCAGGGAGTGTGGAAGGAAAAAGATAATTTGTGGGGACAGCTGTTGTTTCTGTTTCTCCTCTGCCACCAGCAGGAAGCTGGATCAGATCCTCCCTCTTCAGGGAAAGCAGACGCCTGTCCTGCAACAGGGAACCAGCAGCATGAAACTGTCCAGCACCTGCCTGGTGTGCCACCACCCCACACTCCTATAGAGTTCTTGTCTCTCCCCCTCACTCTATCTGAGAGGGAAAGGCCCAGCCGCCTGGGTGTCTTGAGATCCAGGTTCCAGGAACCAGGAGAGCCTGGCTTGCAGAGTGAGGTCATTTATTTACACGATGCAAGTGATGCGCAGAGATGCAGAGCAATCCATCTGCCTTAGCGACCAAACAGATTCCCTTCGCCTCATCCTCCTGCAGAAGTGGTCAAGGCAGGGAGGTTGGGCGAGGTGACCTTCCAGAACTGAATCTTTGCTTCTAAAAATAGAAGCATCTTTGGAGACTCGAGGAGGGGAGGGGAGTCTGTGGATGTTGAGGGCAAAACCCGGACTCCCCAGAGCATTGTCAGTATGAAACCGTATTAATTAGACACAGACACCCACCTCGATAACCTTAGGTATCAAAGAAATGGAAAGTAAATGAACTGGCTTTTTTTCCCCCTTTCTGGTAACTCCTTGGGCTATAAAGGAGAAAGAGAACCATGTCATCTGACCTATTTGAATGGCTGCACACTGCCTGAGGAGATGTCTTCCCCAGCAAAGGGAAACAGGCTCCTTAGGGACACACTAAGAGAAGGCAAGAGCTACAGCTAAGTGGGAACCCCCAAGACCAGCAGTAGGGGGTCACACCCATTTCTCCCTGTGTAGAGACTACAGAGGGCTCTGTCTGAGGCTGGGCAGGGCCAGGCGAGTATCTGGGTGTGTCCAGGGCTGTGGAGGGCACGCATGAGGTCACGGGGTGGCACTCACAGCCTTCTGCAGGGTCCTTGTCTAGAGCCACATAGTAGGGGCAAGGTGTTTCAGGATCCAGTGGAACCGTGTGTTGGTCTACATACATAGTGCGTGTCCAGGTTGTGTGCAGTGCTCTGCTGGGTGGAGGGTTGTTGGCTGAGTGTGTATGTGTGCACCTGCATGCACTTGTGTGTGTTTTGGGATGGGGGTATTTGCAGGAGTGTGTGCAAGTATGACAGCAGTCCTGAGGGGACTGGGTAGGGGAGTGTGTAGGGCTGTAAGGGAAGGAGGCATACAGATGGTGGCTATTTGGAGGACTTTGCCCTCATGTGGGGCCTGTGGGGAAGACTATGGGGGAAGGGCTATAGGAAACAGGGAGAGGCTGTGTGGGGGTCTGTTGAGAGGCTGCAGGAGGCTGCGTGGGGCTGTGTGCAGAGCACGTCTGTGCCGTTGGTGGGGCTTTGCAGTCCTAAGGAGCACCTCTTTGGGTAGCTTTGTCCTGGGGGGGGGGGCCTGGGGGATTGTGGTGGGAATATGAATGGAACCACATGGGAAATAGCCAAGGCTCTGGGGGCTTCATTCCTGGGGGCTGTGCGGGGCCGCAAGTGGCTAGATAGATAGAGGGTGGTGGAGGCCCTGGACGGCCTCCACAGCTTTGCCATCTGAGGACAGGCTATACTTCCTTAGGGTCTGGGGCTCCCAAAGTCCAGGCATTTGTTCTCCTCCTTGTGGTCGACGTGAAGCAGGAGATAGCAGGGATTCACAAGATGAGCTGAGGACCAGTGGTGTCCCTTCCAATGCTGTCCTGCAGCTGGTCCTTATGCGTGCCAGGCTGAGGACAGTTTCCAATGAGTCCGCTTGTGCTTTCTCAACAGGACAATGTGGATCTTGGAGAGCTGATGTTTTCCCTCTGCTACCTTCCAACTGCTGGCAGGCTGACCATCACTATTATAAAAGCGAGGAATTTAAAGGCAATGGACATAACAGGAGCATCAGGTGGGACATTCTCAAATTCAGACTTCCTCCCATGGTTCTAATGTAGTATTTATGAAGTCTCTAACAGAGTAATAAGGTGCATAAAACCAAACTACCTAGGTTTAATTCCTCTCCTAGACCTCATGGCTGTATGACTTTGGGCAAGTCACTTAACCTGTCTGAGCTTCGGATTCCCCATCTGTAAAATGAGGGTAATAATAGTATCTGGCTCATTGGGTTATCATAAGATTAAGTAAGTTAGTGCATATAATGTCATAAAACAGTACCTGGCACATATGAAATGCTACCTAATGGGAATAGTCATTATTCTCTTGTACGTCTTCTTCACCATAGTTGTGAACTGGACCTACAGTTTACACATACTGACACAGCTTATCTAATTGGGTCTTTCTTCAGATACAAGTAATCACCATCTCAGGCCTATGGAAGATTGAAAACAATCATATATCCTCCTACAAGGCCTGTCAATGAACTATGCAGTTTGGTATTCTAAACATATTCTAAACCATAACAAGAAAGCCCTGATATGCAGGTCCTACTTACACATTCCCAAGCAACTTCTTCAGGGGCTCCCAAAATGTGGTCATAGAACACCCAGTCCATTGGCTGTTGATCACAGAAATCAATGGACATCAGATGCAGTATATTCTGCTTACTTACTGGCCTCCAGTATTTTTCCAAGATAAAAAACGTTGTGGCCCCTTCTGGCCTTTCAGTGCCTCCTGGACAGTGTATGGGGAGTCAGGGAAACACGTGGTTGTGCAGGCAAGGAGAAAAAGAGAAGTCCCCATGGAGCAGAAGGATAGTGAGGTAGAACCAGAGAAGTCCCACCTGAAGCAGAGACCGAGCTTGTCACCTGTCACCCTTTGCCAAGGTCATGCCATAAGCAAGCTTTGTCCTTTCTCTGCTGTGCTGAACTGCTTCCCCCTTTGCAACCCGACTTCAGGCAGCTCTGGGGCTTGAAGCCCCTGTACTCCCCAAAGCTGTCCCTGTCGTCTAGGCATTCTATCTGTTCCTTTCCTAAAGACCTGATGTTTAGGAAGAGACTGTCTGGGGTGGTTCAGAGTCGGGGCCTTCAGCCTGTTTTTCCTGCCTTGGAAATACCTTTGCATCTCTCCCCATTGCAGCCAGGCAAGTCTGGAATTCTAGCTGGAACATTTTCTAATTTGGTAACAGATATTTTCACACTATTTTTAAATTCCACACACTTTGAGGAGACAGTGTCCTGTGCTTTTTCTTGAATGAATATCTTAATTATCCTAACTGTAGTCACTGCCCAGGCATCTTATTAATTAAAATCCCCAAACTCCAGCCCACAGGCAGGTAAGGGAGTTCTGCATCCCGTAGTCCGTGGAACTCCACAGTGATGGAACTGCCCCCTACATCCACATTTATCCTCTCAGTACCCCCGCTTCTCATGGTTGTACAGATCCCTACGTGAAAGTGTCACTGATGTGTGATGGCAGACGACTGAAGAAGAGGAAAACATCCACCAAGAGGAACACTCTGAATCCCGTTTACAACGAAGCCATAGTCTTTGACGTCCCTCCCGAGAACATTGACCAAATCCACTTGTCCATAGCCGTCATGGACTATGACCGGTGAGATACCTGGAGCTTTTTCTCAGGGCGGAAAATGTCTCTTGTGCCCAAGACAGGGAGGGAAGAGGGGGAGTGCAGCCACACGTTCTTAGCTAGTGTCCCAGGCTGCAGGAAATGAGTCAAATGGACACCCCGGGAAAGCTGACTGACAAGGAGTCTCCATTTTCCAAACCATGCTTTAGAGTTATATTACCCAAGTGCCTCTTTGCTCTCCACCTTTTTATTTCTTTCTCCTTCCCCATCCTCCCCTCCTCCCCACCTCCCCACCTCATCCCCTTTCCATTCCTGCATACTCCCCAGAATCTCAGCTTGGAAAAACCTGGTTCTGCAGGTCTTAATCTTCTCCTGCGCAATCCTGCCTGGCCTTTGTGGGAAGATTCCACTCAAAATAGCAGAGTGATTACTTTAGCCACACCATCAACATTTCTAAATACATAACTCTGTTATTTTTTCCCTTCTCCAAGTGTGTTTAATAAAGATCATTTCCATCCACTTAAGTCTGAAAGCAAACAGAAATGTTCTCTTGAAAATGCTAGAATCAGTATGGATGACAGGGTACATTAAAATGTATAAGATGCTCGACTTTCTAATTAATACAGCACAGAAGAGATATTTATAGCCTGCATTGTAGCCAATTGTGTATTTAAAGGACAGATTTGAAAAACAGTCATTTTAATATGCAAAGGAAGTACCAACAGGGAATTAGACATGTTAAACCAGTCATTGGACTGAAATGCAGAGTCTCTTTTTAATTGGAAACCTCCCACGTGGTCTGGGCACAAGTATAAAAAAAATCATTCTGACTTCTAATATAATCTTACAAATATTATTTGTAGCTGAAAATTTTCCCACATACCCCTGAAATGTCACTAAGGCAGCATCAGTGCCCTGAACACCCTTTCTAGCAGATGCCTAGGTGAAACAGAACTGTCTTCCAGCTCAGGGAACACATGGGTTGGCTCAGCTGCCCATGGGTGTGACAGCCCACATGGAGCAATAAACCTTATCTTGTCTTCTCTGGACGAAACACAACACCAGTAGTGTCAGGTCACAGGAGGGGACGTTGCCCACCAACCGTGGAAATCTAGGCCAGCTTTTTTCAAGCGATTGCCAAGATTCCCGCATCAACAAATCTGATTATATGAGCTCTGCTTCAATTCAATTCTCAGTAAACTCATGAATCTGCCTGGAAAAATCCATGGCAGAATTCATGGGGTTTCTGCACACAACTGATTTTAATGAGCACAGACTCAAATGTCCTTCACACTCCCCCACCCGTGTCTTGCCATTACTCCCTACATACAAATAGGAGAAAAATTACTCATCTTTGCAGGAAGGAAAACAACGGAAAGTCCATGAGCTCGGATCCTAAAGAGTTAAAGGATGGGTCATATCATTCTAGTTACACAGGCAACTTCTAACCAGAAACTGCTAAGGAGAAAGATTGCCCCAAGGCAGGCACCTACCCAGGGAAAGTTTCAGAAATATTAGCCCTAAAGTTAAAAGAGCTAAGTATCTTTCTACAGTAGGGAAATCAAGTTGGGTCAAAGAAGCAAAGGTGGGCTTGGAAGGAAGGAGGGGAGAGTGTGAGAACACACATTCCCTGAAGAGAGGGGTTGCAAGAAGACTCAGGAAGTATCCCCACCCTGCCCCCTTTGTAAGCTCCAGACTATGGCTGCCCTACCCAATACTTCTCTTTTACACATACTTGGTTGCCTCTTATAGGAATTTGAGCAGCCATTAATGCAAGGAACTCCTTTCAGATGGCCTCCTTTTCATTACATAGGTTTGAAGACCTGGAGGTCAGCCTCATTCTAGAACCAGAGTTGTCATCCCTAGCATGCATCAGGAACAAGCTAAGCCATGCCAGTGTTACAAAAGCTCAGGTGTGTGACAGCTAACCTCTGCTCTTCCTCTCTGTGCCACCAAGTACTATCTTGGATCCCAAGTTCTATTGGCTTTTAAGCTTGTCCTGTAGTTTTAAATTAAGGAATGAAAAGAACCACCCTTTGCCTAATTCCTCTCAGTTTGAGTAGTTGTTGCTCTTACATACCAAAATTTTAAGAAAAAGTTATTGTGGGCCGTTTTCACAGTGTAGGTCATAATGAGATCATCGGCGTGTGTCAAGTAGGCAACGAAGCTGAGAGGCTGGGCAGAGACCACTGGAGTGAGATGTTGTCGTATCCTCGGAAGCCCATTGCACACTGGCATTCCCTGGTGGAGGTAAGACCCTACTCCCACATGCTCCACTTTGTGGAAGAATAAATGCTTTACTGTTGAAACGCAGAAGACACCAAGAGGGTGAGTGTACCGGGGTCTACAGTCACTGATGGGTTTCTCTGGTTGCCTTTTCTGAGGCCGTTGGAAATTGCATTCAGTCTGAGGTTGAGTCTGTGCTCCCCAACTGTCTAGTGGGTTTTGGACATTGATCACTCATCCCTCACTTTGATTGTCTTCAAGAATGACTAAGATTCTCTGATTCCATGTCATGGCTTTGGGTTGACATTTGGAAGGTGTCTACAGGATCCGGATGAGTGTGGAATTTCAGGTCGCCATATAGTGACTTATGTGTAGCATCAGAAAGAACCTGAGACTAGGAGAGAGGAGGCCTGGATTCCAGGACTGGCTGTAGCATTAACCTGTGATTCTGGACAAGCTGTTTAATATCAGATTCAACTACATGTGATAAAAATGGACAAAACAACAAATGAAATAGAAATGTATATCTCTCTTACATAAAAAAGGTCCAGAAGAAGGCAGCCTAGTGGCTCTGTGATTACAGTAGAGAACTAGACTTCTGTCTTTCTGCTTCACTGTCCCAGTGTGGGGTTTTTTTGAGGTCACCTCATTGAACAACATGGCTGCTAAGCTCCAACATATCTTTTCAGGTCATCCAAAGGTAGAAAGAGGCAAGATCCAAAAGCACACACATTCTCTTTCAAAGGATTTTCTTTGATGTCTCATGTGACACATCTACTTATATTTAACTTAGTCACAGAGTTTAGTCGCATGGACACATGTGGGAAATGTATTATTTTACTGGGTGTAAATAGTCCCAACTAAAAACCGGGGTTTGTGTGCAGGGAAGAAGAGATGAATGAATACTTGCATCCAGTGGGCCATCATTCTGCTTCACACCTTCATTCATTCATTTACCACCCCCCCCATCATTTACTTCTCATTCATGCTTCCTCCATCCATCGTTGCTCATTGACACCCTCTCTTATTTATGTACTAACTCATTCTTTCAAAAACAAATTGCATTTACAAATTTGCAAAATGCAAATTGCATTGCAAAAATAAATTGCGTTTATCACCTGTGAGAGTCAATTGCCGTATTAGGTAAAGAGAATAGATGTGAATAAGAAACCATCCTGTGAAGAGCTTGTAGACCACAAAAGAGACAGAAGAAGGCATGCAAACTAACCACTAAAATGCACAGTCATGAGCTTTAACATCCATATCAGGTGCTACAGGAGCACAAAGGTGGCAGGTGAGACTGTCCAGGAAGGCATTTTCCCTCCTGCTCTTGGTTAAGTGATGGGAAGTGAGCCCCTGGAAAACGGGACTCCAGGGAGCATGGGTTCCAGGCAGAGAACTTTCCTCTTATTCTTCCAGTACAGGCAGCTCTACTCCCATCAAAGCCATCCTGAGAGGCCAAGACAAAACCTCAGTCGTGTGGGTTCCATTGCCATCAAGATTCAGGAGAGTCGGGTTGAGGCAGACCTGGGGAGGCAGGGGGCCCTGGGGAGGAAGGGACAGTCTTCCTTTGTTGGAGATGGTGCCTGATGGAGAAGACCGGCATAGAACCTATGGACTGATTCTAAGCTTCAGGGCCTGGGGTGTATTCAAGCAGCACCTAAGGCCCCCTAATTTATAGGTCCCCAAGGATATCTCTGCCCCTGGGCCAGTGAAGTTAAGACTCGTTCTTTTCTGGACTCAAAATTAATCCCTGAGGGAGACCCACGGCCCCCTGAATCACCTGAGAAGTAGCTGCAAGTCATATGCTAACCCAACTTCCCCTCACTTCTTCAGCTCCTGGGGGGAGCCCTCAAAGGAGTCCATGTGAGGGCTCATTATACTGCCTGAGTCTGTCAGTACCAGTGACCATCAGAGCAGTGGTAATAGACTTTTTGTACCCTTCAGTCACAGCTGACTTTAATTCTTGTTTGTAATCAGGAGTGTCACAGAATGTCACAGAGCTCTCTGCCTCTCAGGTCCCAGGATGGGAAAGGAGTAAAGTTTAGGGATGTGGTGTGGGGCTGAGACAGGAGCCCCTGTTTGGTGCACAGCAGCTCCTTCTCAGTGCCCTTGCCGGGGAGTGAGGACAGGTGGTGTATTGTGCACGGGACCCTGAGTGGCGGTGCATGCATGGTACCCAACGGGAAGCGTGGAATGTGGGCCTTGGAGGCTTCTTTTCACTCCTGAGGAAAAAGCACTGTCTGACTTTGCTCGCTTGGGAGATGGTCCCTAAACCCTGAGCACTTGACTTTTTGCAAATAAGGGTATGATAGCCATGTAAGTGAGAAATCAGTGTTTTTAGGGTTAAACCACCGAAACTTGGGAGTCGTGTGTTGCAGCAGCTAGAATGACTTCAGCTGGTACAACAGTGGTCTCTTAACTGCTGCCCCAGAATGACGTGCCTGCACACCTTGTGAGGGGCAAGTGAAGAGGGGGCCATCTCTGCCCCGTTGCTTCCTGTCTCTCTGAAGTATGCGCCCAGGACCCCACATCCATCCCAAGAGTGGAAGCGGTACTTTCCCTTTTAAAAATAAACGTGCAGCCAACAGAATCGGGGCACTGGTACCAGATGAGATGAAAAGCAGGATTGGAGAGGTCATTGCGCTTTGCTGACAGCTGTAAGGAAGGAGGGAACTGGACTCAGAGCCGTTGGTCAGAGGCACTCACTGTGGAGTTGGATGGACCTAGAGTCAGATCCCAGTGCTGCCACTCACAAGTTGTTCCTCCCTTTCTGAATCTCAGTTTTCTCCTCTGCAAAGTGGCCCCTAACAGCACCTGTCTCCCAAGGGTGGTTGTGAGGATCAGACAGTGAAGCCACAGTGGCTGTAGACGCTCAGGGAGGTTCTCTGTTACGGTCAGTACTATGTATGCCCCGCATGGTGAGGGGCTGCCGTGTGTCCTCATGGAACCCTCAGCCATCATGTTTGCCATGGAGGGTAAAAGGAAGGCTGGAAATCCCACCCCCTGCACCCTCAGATGGGGGGAAGGGGCTAGACATAGATGCATGCCCTTAAGTTCTGATTCTTCTCCTCTCCTCTTACACTGTCTGAGAACCTTTAGATTTTCTGTGTAAAAGCAAAAACGGCAATTAAGTCCCAGTTCTGTGTGTGTTTGTGTATGTGTGCGTGTGTGTGTGTGTACATAAGCATGTGTGTATACGTGAATGAGAGAAAGGCAGAGAGAGATTATGGGGTAGTTAGGATTTAGTATAAAGGGAGTCTGGCCTGGCAGAAGCTCTTCACCGCTGGGGGCTGAGGGACCAGGTTAAGACTGAACCCTGAACCCTGCAGAGATTTGGCAGCCGGCTCGGGCGGGGCTGCATCCAACACACCCTGACCTTGCCAGGGCAGGTGGCAGATGGAGTCTTCAAAGGCAATGAGTTCAGAAATCCATTTCTCTCTCAGGGTTTCTGGATGGCTTCACTGCACACTCAAAGGTCAGCCAATACAGCTCCCTTCACTCTCCATGATGTTAAAGGCTTGGGAAGCTGTGCAGACTCCCCTAGAGCCAGCTGCCTGGGACTCGGGGACAGGAATATCCCTTCCAGGGGGCCTCAGGAGGTAGTAGAACTCTTGGAGCTCCCACTACAGCCCCCCCCCCCCCCGCCTCTTTGCTATCCTGGAGAAGATGGTGTTGGCCTGGTCACAGCCCAGCACCCTTCCCACCCTTCTGGAGTGGAGCTGGCCTACATCATGAACCCCGGTGAGAATAATAAAAATAGTTTCAGGTTTTCATCACTTTCCCCCTGTAGTGCTGCATAACCTCTGCATTAACAAGCAGTGAACTGGTGTAATGGGAAGACCGGACACAGACACCATTTGGTTAAATAAAATGTTACTTCTCTAAAAGAGAGAAGAGAGAATATCCAATCAGAATGTATAGTGAAGATCAGCAACATTATCCTGGGCGGCGATACAAGATTCTAAACCCCAGAGTCCTATTCACGTTGTGCTTAGGGGTGGATAAGTCTCCTCTCTCTAAGCTCAGCCTTTCCTATGTGTGTGTATATACAAGGGGGTTCTGCACCCACTTGGTCTGGTGGTCCGCAGGGCCACCTCACTGAGCCCAGTGCCCCCTACAACTCAAGAGTTATGCAGTTCCCGGCATAACTGAGGGACAAGTGAGGCCCAGTATGACCAGAGTACTCACCTACCACCCTCTGGAACCTCTTGAAGGTGTAAGCTTACAGCTGTAGAACGACAGCAAGCATCAGTTATCCAGACGTCACTGGGAGTTACACGACCAGGCTGTTGAAACCAGTTCTAGATAGTGGCCATCAAGTGCCCCGCAGAACCTGCCTGAAGTCTGCGAGGTACACACATTCCCGGGAGAAGGCATCCGATTGCTCCGGTTGGGTTAGGTGTCTTCCCCCGCCCCAGGGGTCATTGCAGTGTGAGCCAGTGCACCTTCCAGCTTCCTGAGAAGGGCCCAGGCAGGACGGAGACGTTGACACAGGCGAAACGCAGTGCTACCCAGATTTTTAAGTGAGGGACTCAGAGGCTTTAGCACTTTGGGGAAATTGTTATTTACAAGAGACTGAAGAAACAAAAGTGATTCTCCACAACGGGGAGGGGTTGGCTAGAAAGAACCAAGCAGGCGATGAGGTTCCCATCAGAGGACTTGGCGTCTATTGCAGGACGTGGGCCCAGGTGAGGACTAGACTACCAGAGAAGGAAACTGAGACTGGGTAGGGGAAAGTGTGGAGTGAAGGACGGGACAGGGAGAGCCCTGGAAAGTGCTGCCACACAGAAGCAGGATGTACCTGAGGTGCCTACAGCACCCCCATTGCTGGTCTTTGGAAATACCGTGAATTCAGTTCTGATAAGTAAGGGATGAACTGAGGCTGGCAATCACATGCTTTGCCCTGTGAAGGGGTAGCCCAAAAACTGGGTCATTGAGCTGAGCATGAGCCTAATGTGTGTGTCAGCAGATAGTGATGGAGGAAATGAGGAGTCTGTACCTGGAGGGCCACATGCTATCACAGTATCTTCTGCATGTGGTGACACACACACCCCCCCCACCCCTCCGAATATGATCCAACAGAAGATCTCAGTGCCTCAGACAACAAAATGCTTGGCCTGGATGGGAACCGAGAGAACCAGAAGCACTTGAAGTACATTAAAGTAGTGTAAGAAAATGTAAATTTCTTTATTATCTAAAATGAATACCATCCTGGTAAAGAACAGGAAGGGCAAAAAAATTGATCTTGCTAATTAATGATTTCTGGTCTTTTCTAGGTTATCTTGGTTTCTCTGGGATAAATATTTAGTCAAATATAATGCTTAAATTCTCTACCAGAGCTATTTCCCTTCTTTCTGGAAGTCTCCTCTCCTTCCTCCTTCCTAAGCTGCCATCCAGGTGTGGGGAAGCCTAAAGGCCTTGTGACAGGAGTGGACTGCATGCTTTCACCTGACAGGGGACATTTTCCTTCTTGTCTCTGGCCATCAGATGCCACACTGTCTCTGCCTGCGCTGAGGATCCCTGCTGATGTAACTTGCTACCTGTCCTCACAGAACAAGCCCAAGCCAGGCCTGATTACTCTGTGGGAGCTCGGCCCCTTTGAGGCCGGCCAAACCTGAATGTGGCTGTTGCCAGCCCTGAGGATCTCTGAGGTCTGACAGCAGCTCTCACTTGATGCCTGGCCTAGGAGGTTTTTGCACCCCTTGGTACGGGGTCACTTCCCCACTTGCTGGAACCCCTGGAACCCTGTCAGCCAATAGTCACCTCCTTTCCACACCCTCCAAACATCAGAGACACATAGGAGCTTCAGGGGACTTGATGACAGTACAGACGCCCTCTGCATGTCCATTGAGTTACATGGCCTTTTTTTTTTTTTTTTAAGATTTTATTTTTAAGTAGGTTCCATGCCCAACATGGCGCTCGAACTTACAACCTCAAGATCAAGAGTCACACTGTCTACCCACTGAGCCAGCCAGGTGCCCCACATGGCCATTTCTACGTTGTTCCTCTGGCCTCATGTTGGTAGAGAGACACATCCACCTTCAGCTTCCTCCTCAATCCACCTGAAACTTGGGATTTTAGGCCTGAGGGGTGAAACCAGGGCCTCACAGGAGATCCTGTCTTCCCCTCTCCCTGTCTCTTCTGCCAAAGCTCTCTACTTCCTCCTCCCAGCTGGAAGAATCTTCTGTAACTGAACTAATGTGAGTTTGCTCCTTGGTGAGTTACAGGTAGATACCACACCAGGGGGAGTTTTCACAGAAAGGAAACTTTGTTTGCAGCCAGTAAGGAGATCATAGGGAATAACTTCCAAAGTCATGACCACCCCCCATCCCAAGCAAGGATGAGTAGGTTCTTTTTATTTAGAGTTTAGGATGAGTATTCAGAAAGGGGAGCTCTGTCACCACTTGTGAAGGCGGGCCACAAGGTTGTGTAGGTGTACTTAGAAAACATGCCTATACATTCATCCTATGTCATGTTGAAGAAGCTTGTGCTCCATTTAAGGCTGATACTGTGACATTATAATGAAGCAGAGGTAACTGTCGACACGGGTATGCTCTGAGAGCAGGTATAAACTGACTGGGGTTTGGGGCTCCTTCTCTTGGGTAAGGAGGGCGGGGCCTTGCTTACTTTTGAACCCGCGCTGGGAGTTTTACCACTGGTTGTCTCTGATAGGGTGAGGCTATTTCCTGGCCTGGTGGAGACTAGTGATTTTTACATTCCCTTTGTTCCCTTAAAATCCTTAACTACTGAGGTTTTTGCATTTCTTTGTAATTCTAATATCTCTTAGGATGTTCTTCTAGAAGTGTGCTCCTGCTACTAGAGCCAGGTAAGGCACAGATGAGGGAAACTAGCTGGGTACCTAGAATGACTTCTCTTAAGTCACTAAAGCTATATCTCGTCTTTCTTTTTGGGGAAACCCCTAACTCTTTCTATTACACTTACTTTATACATAACATGACTCCTCTCTACTTATGCCTTATGTTCAGATCTCTACGGTTTCCTCTCAACATGCAAAGGGAACATTTGGAATTTAGATGTATCTCTTTTCCCTGAACAAGGCCTGGCTTTCCAGACTCTTATTTCATGAGGGACTGGCTGATAATTGACCTTGTGTTATTTGCCCTTGGCTTATAGCAGTCTATGGCATTAATTCATTGCATGGAACAACATGATTTGCAGAGAATGGAAATACTATCCCTCTTACATAGGTATTGAATTAGTATTGATGAACGAATGAAAGAATGAATGAATGAGGCATATTGTGATGGCATTTGGTTTCCTTTAGTTCTAAAGTTCCACAGTTTTCGATGGAGTTCAAAGTACAAGTCAGTTCAAGGAAAGATGTAAAAGGTCCTGACACAGAACTTGCAGGGGGCTGTTCAAATGGAGATGGCCCTAATTTATTTAGCTGTACATTTTGATTGACTGTTTTCCATTTAGAAGGAGGATATGAGAAGAGGCCATTTCCTCACTTTGTTCCCATTGTTTAAAAAATCGAAATTCAACTGAGTAAATTGAAAGATCTTACATGCTTTATACAGTAATTCATGAATTAAGCAGCCTCCCGTCTGGCAGATAGAAAGGAGCTCTGAAGAGCTGTACAAAATGAAAGCCTTCTGTAGGCAGAAGGAGGTGAATGAAGCAGGAAGTTGCTCTAGCAAAGAGTGGATTGTTTCAGATAAGATAACCTTCCTCTGGGGGAAAATAGGGGTCAGGCAGAATACCTCACTAGTGCTACTGACCAGATAAGTCCAGATTGATTGGTTACGGGTCACATTCCTGGGAGAGGCTGAACTGCAGGTAGGCTAGGTATTAAGTCCTTGTTTGATGATGCGGGATGTTTGCACAAGTGACTCCATTTGAGCCTGTTGCTTTTCTTTCTTTCTTTCTTTCTTTCTTTCTTTCTTTCTTTCTTTCTTTC